>NW_028136945.1:0-71544 GCF_965140915.1 Aythya marila | reverse complement strand
AACGGAGAACCCAAAACACGTCAGAAACACCTCAAAAAAGAACGGGATCACCCCAAAAAAAACAGAAAAAACAAAAACAAATACCATGAATCCACCCCAAAAGTCCCCCTAAACCTACCTGATGTTCTCCAAAACCCCAATTTACACTTTTCCACCATGATGACCACGGAAAACCCAACAAAACCCAACGGAGACCCCAAAACACGTCAAAAACACCCCAAAAAAGAACTGGATCAGAAGAAAAAAACACCAAAAACTATGAATTTCCCCGCAAAACCACCCTAAACTCACCTGATCTTCTTCAAAACCCACAATCCATTCCCATTTACCTTAACAACCAACGAGAATCCAACTAAAACCCAACGGAGACCCCAAAACAAGTCAAAAACATCCCAAACAAGAACGGAATCACCCCCAAAACTGGAAGAAAATCCCCAAAAAACATAGATCCACCCCAAAACGACACTAAACCTACCTGATGTTCTCCAAAAAACGCAATTTACACTTTTCCAACATGATGACCAACAAGAACCCAACAAAACATAACGGAGAGCCGAAACCCGTCAAAAACACCCCAAAAATGAATTGGATCACCCCCCCCCCAAAAAAAAAAAAAAAAAAAAAAAAACAGAAGAAAAGCCCAAATACCATGAATCCACCCCAAAAGTCCCCCTAAACCTACCTGATGTTCTCCAAAACCCACAATTTACACTTTTCCACCATGATGACCACGGAAAAACCCAACGAAACCCAACGGAAACCCAACGGAGAACCCAAAACACGTCAAAAACACGCCGAAAAACAACTGGATCACTAGAAAAAAACAGAAGAAAACCCTAAAAACCTTGAATCTGCCCCAAAGGTCCTCATAAACCTACCTAATGTTCTCCAAAACCCACAATTTACACTTTTCCACCATGATGACCACGGAAAACGCAACGAAACCCAATGGAGACCCCAAAACACGTCAAAAACACCCCAAAAATAAATTGGATCACCCCCCCCAAAAAAAAAAAAAAGAAAAAACAGAAGAAAACCCCATATATCATGAATCCACCCCAAAAGTCCCCCTAAACCTACCTGATGTTCTCCAAAACCCACAATTTACACTTTTCCACCATGATGACCACGGAAAACCCAACGAAACCCAACGGAGAACCCAAAACACGTCAAATACACCCCAAATAAGAACGGGATCACCCCAAAAAAACAGAAAAAACAAAAACAAATACCATGAATCCACCCCAAATGTCCCCCTAAACCTACCTGATGTTCTCCAAACCCCAATTTACACTTTTCCACCATGATGACCACGGAAAACCCAACAAAACCCAACGGAGAACCCAAAACACGTCAAAAACACCCCAAACAAAAACATTATCACCCCCAAAAACGAAAGAAAACCCCAAAAGCACGGATCCAATCCCAAAACCACTCTAAACGTACCTGATGTTCTCCAAATCCAAATGTCCACTTCCAACCACCATAAAACCCATTAGGAACTCAACGAAACCCAACGGAAACCCCAAAACACGTCAAAAACACCACAAAAAAAAGCGGGATCACCCCCAAAACCGAAAGAAAAGCCTAAAAGCCATTGATCCACCCCAAATGTCCGCCTAAACCTACCTGATGTTCTACAATACCCACAATTTACCCGTTTTCACCATGATGAACAACAAGAACCAAACAAAAACCAACGGAGACCCCAAAATATGTCAAAAACACCCCAAAAAAGAACAGGACCACCCTAAAAAACAGAAGAAAACGCTAAAAAAAAAACAGAAGAATTACCCAAAACCATAGATTCACCACCCAGAAAAACTTAAACTCACCTGATATTCTCCAAAATCCACAATTTACACTTTTCCAACATGATGACCAACGAGAACCCAACAAAACCCAACGGAGACCCCAAAACACATAAAAACACCCAAAAAAGAACGGGATCACCTCAAAAAAAAAAAAAAAAAAAACAGAAAAAAAAAACAAATACCATGAATCACCCCAAAAGTCCCCCTAAACCTACCTGATGTTCTCCAAAACCCGCAATTTACACTTTTCCACCATGATGCCAACGGAAAACCCAACGAAACCCAACGGAGAACCCAAAACACGTCAAAAACACCCCAAAAAACAACTGGATCACTAGAAAAAACAGAAGAAAACCCAAAAACCTTGAATCTGCACCAAAAGTCCTCATAAACCTACCTGATGTTCTCCAAAACCCACAATTTACACTTTTCCACCATGATGACCACGGGAAAACCCAACGAAACCCAACAGAAAACCCAAAACACGTCAAAACACCCCAAACAAGAACAGGATCACCCCCAAAACGAAAGAAAACCCCAAAAAGCACGGATCCAATCCCAAAACCAACCTAAACCTACCTGATGTTCTCCAAAACCAACAATTTACCCTTTTCCACCATGATGACCACGGAAAACCCAACGAAACCCAATGGAGAACCCAAAACACGTCAGAAACACCCCAAAAAAGAACGGGATCAACCCAAAAAAACAGAAAAAAAAACAAATACCATGAATCCACCCCACAAGTCCTCATAAACCTACCTGATGTTCTCCAAAACCCCAATTTACACTTTTCCACCATGATGACCACGGAAAACCCAACAAAACCCAACGGAGAACACAAAACACATCAAAAAAGCCACAAACAAGAACGGAATCACCCCCAAAACTGGAACAAAATCCCCAAAAAGCACGGATCAAATCCCAAAAACGCCCTAAACATACCTGATGTTCTCCAAAGCCCACTATTCAGCCTTTTCCACCAAAATGAACAAGGAACACACAACGAAACAAAACAGAGACCACAAAACACGTCAAAAACATCCCAAACAAGAACGGAATCACCCCCAAAACTGGAAGAAAATCCCCAAAAAACATAGATCCACCCCAAAAAGACAGTAAACCTACCTGATGTTTTCCAAAACCCGCAATTTACACTTTTCCACCATGATGACCACGGAAAACCCAACGAAACCCAACGGAGAACCCAAAACACGTCAAAAACACACCAAACAAGAACGGGATCACCCCCAAAACTGGAACAAAATCCCCCAAAATCATAGATCCACTCAAAAAACACCCTAAATCTACCTGATGTTCTCCAAAACCCACAATTTACACTTTTCCACCATGATGACCACGGAAAACCCAACGAAACCCAACGGAGAACCCAAAACACGTCAAAAACACCCAAAAATGAATTGGATCACCCCCCCCAAAAAAAAAAAAAAAAAAAAACAGAAGAAAAAAACAAATACCGTTAATCCACCCCAAAAGTCCCCCTAAACCTACCTGATGTTCTCCAAAACCCACAATTTACACTTTTCCACCATGATGCCAACGGAAAACCCAACGAAACCCAACGGAGAACCCAAAACACATCAAAAAAGCCACAAACAAGAACGGAATCACCCCCAAAACTGGAACAAAATCCCCAAAAAGCACGGATCCAATCCCAAAACCACTCTAAACGTACCTGATGTTCTCCAAATCCAAATGTCCACTCCCAACCACCATAAAACCCATTAGGAACTCAACGAAACCCAACGGAAACCCCAAAACACATCAAAAACACCCCAGAAAAGAACTGGATCAGAAGAAAAAACACCAAAAACTATGAATTTCCCCGCAAAACCACCCTAAACTCACCTGATCTTCTTCAAAACCCACAATCCATTCCCATTTACCTTAACAACCAACGAGAATCCAACTAAAACCCAACGGAGACCCCAAAACAAGTCAAAAACACCCCAAACAGGAACGGAATCACCCCCAAAACTGGGAGAAAATGCCCCCAAAACATAGATCCACCCCAAAACGACACTAAACCTACCTGATGTTCTCCAAAACCCGCAATTTACACTTTTCCAACATGATGACCAACAAGAACCCAACAAAACACAACGGAGACCCCAAAACACGTCAGAAACACCCCAAAAATGAATTGGATCACCCCCCCCAAAAAAAAAAAAAAAAAAAAAAAAAAACAGAAGAAAACCCCAAATACCATGAATCCATCCAAAAGTCCCCCTAAACCTACCTGATGTTCTCCAAAACCCGCAATTTACACTTTTCCACCATGATGACCACGGAAAACCCAACGAAACCCAACGGAGAACCCAAAACACGTCAGAAACACCCCAAAAAAGAACGGGATCACCCCAAAACTGGAACAAAATCCCCCAAAACCATAGATCCAATCCCAAAACCAACCTAAACCTACCTGATGTTCTCCAAAACCAACAATTTACACTTTTCCACCATGATGACCACGGAAAACGCAACGAAACCCAATGGAGACCACAAAACACGTCAAAAACACCCCAAAAATGAATTGAATCACCCCCCCCCAAAAAAAAAAAAAAGAAAAAACAGAAGAAAACCCCATATATCATGAATCCACCCCAAAAGTCCCCCTAAACCTACCTGATGTTCTCCAAAACCCACAATTTACACTTTTCCACCATGATGACCACGGAAAACCCAACGAAACCCAACGGAGAACCCAAAACACGTCAAAAACACGCCAAAAAACAGCTGGATCACTAGAAAAAAAAAACAGAACAAAACCCTAAAAACCTTGAATCTGCCCCAAAGGTCCTTATAAACCTCCCTAATGTTCTCCAAAACCCACAATTTACACTTTTCCACCATGATGACCACGGAAAACCCAACGAAACCCAACGGAGAACCCACAACACGTCAAAAACATCCCAAACAAAAACATTATCACCCCCAAACACGAAAGAAAACCCCAAAAAGCACGGATCCAATCCCAAAACCAACCTAAACCTACCTGATGTTCTCCAAAACCAACAATTTACACTTTTCCACCATGATGACCACGGAAAACGCAACGAAACCCAATGGAGACCCCAAAACACGTCAAAAACACCCCAAAAATAAATTGGATCACCCCCCCCAAAAAAAAAAAAAAAGAAAAAACAGAAGAAAACCCCATATATCATGAATCCACCCCAAAAGTCCCCCTAAACCTACCTGATGTTCTCCAAAACCCACAATTTACACTTTTCCACCATGATGACCACGGAAAACCCAACGAAACCCAACGGAGAACCCAAAACACGTCAAAAACACGCCGAAAAACAACTGGATCACTAGAAAAAAACAGAAGAAAACCCTAAAAACCTTGAATCTGCCCCAAAGGTCCTCATAAACCTACCTAATGTTCTCCAAAACCCACAATTTACACTTTTCCAACATGATGACCACGGAAAACCCAACGAAACCCAACGGAGAACCCAAAACACGTCAGAAACACCCCAAAAAAGAACGGGATCAACCCCAAAAACGAAAGAAAACCCCAAAAAGCACGGATCCAATCCCAAAACCAACCTAAACCTACCTGATGTTCTCCAAAACCAACAATTTACACTTTTCCACCATGATGACCACGGAAAACCCAACGAAACCCAACGGAGAACCCAAAACACGTCAGAAACACCCCAAAAAAGAACGGGATCAACCCCAAAAACGAAAGAAAACCCCAAAAAGCACGGATCCAATCCCAAAACCAACCTAAACCTACCTGATGTTCTCCAAAACCAACAATTTACCCTTTTCCACCATGATGACCACGGAAAACGCAACGAAACCCAATGGAGACCCCAAAACACGTCAAAAACACCCCAAAAATAAATTGGATCACCCCCCCCAAAAAAAAAAAAAAGAAAAAACAGAAGAAAACCCCATATATCATGAATCCACCCCAAAAGTCCCCCTAAACCTACCTGATGTTCTCCAAAACCCACAATTTACACTTTTCCACCATGATGACCACGGAAAGCCCAACGAAACCCAACGGAGAACCCAAAACACGTCAAAAAAGCCACAAACAAGAACGGAATCACCCCCAAAACTGGAACAAAATCCCCAAAAAGCACGGATCAAATCCCAAAAACGCCCTAAACATACCTGATGTTCTCCAAAGCCCACTATTCAGCCTTTTCCACCAAAATGAACAAGGAACACACAACGAAACAAAACAGAGACCACAAAACACGTCAAAAACATCCCAAACAAGAACGGAATCACCCCCAAAACTGGAAGAAAATCCCCAAAAAACATAGATCCACCCCAAAAAGACAGTAAACCTACCTGATGTTTTCCAAAACCCGCAATTTACACTTTTCCACCATGATGACCACGGAAAACCCAACGAAACCCAACGGAGAACCCAAAACACGTCAAAAACACACCAAACAAGAACGGGATCACCCCCAAAACTGGAACAAAATCCCCCAAAATCATAGATCCACTCAAAAAACACCCTAAATCTACCTGATGTTCTCCAAAACCCACAATTTACACTTTTCCACCATGATGACCACGGAAAACCCAACGAAACCCAACGGAGAACCCAAAACACGTCAAAAACACCCCAAAAATGAATTGGATCACCCCCCCCAAAAAAAAAAAAAAAAAAAAAACAGAAGAAAAAAACAAATACCGTTAATCCACCCCAAAAGTCCCCCTAAACCTACCTGATGTTCTCCAAAACCCACAATTTACACTTTTCCACCATGATGCCAACGGAAAACCCAACGAAACCCAACGGAGAACCCAAAACACATCAAAAAAGCCACAAACAAGAACGGAATCACCCCCAAAACTGGAACAAAATCCCCAAAAAGCACGGATCCAATCCCAAAACCACTCTAAACGTACCTGATGTTCTCCAAATCCAAATGTCCACTCCCAACCACCATAAAACCCATTAGGAACTCAACGAAACCCAACGGAAACCCCAAAACACATCAAAAACACCCCAGAAAAGAACTGGATCAGAAGAAAAAACACCAAAAACTATGAATTTCCCCGCAAAACCACCCTAAACTCACCTGATCTTCTTCAAAACCCACAATCCATTCCCATTTACCTTAACAACCAACGAGAATCCAACTAAAACCCAACGGAGACCCCAAAACAAGTCAAAAACACCCCAAACAGGAACGGAATCACCCCCAAAACTGGGAGAAAATGCCCCCAAAACATAGATCCACCCCAAAACGACACTAAACCTACCTGATGTTCTCCAAAACCCGCAATTTACACTTTTCCAACATGATGACCAACAAGAACCCAACAAAACACAACGGAGACCCCAAAACACGTCAGAAACACCCCAAAAATGAATTGGATCACCCCCCCCAAAAAAAAAAAAAAAAAAAAAAAAAAAAACAGAAGAAAACCCCAAATACCATGAATCCATCCAAAAGTCCCCCTAAACCTACCTGATGTTCTCCAAAACCCGCAATTTACACTTTTCCACCATGATGACCACGGAAAACCCAACGAAACCCAACGGAGAACCCAAAACACGTCAGAAACACCCCAAAAAAGAACGGGATCACCCCAAAACTGGAACAAAATCCCCCAAAACCATAGATCCAATCCCAAAACCAACCTAAACCTACCTGATGTTCTCCAAAACCAACAATTTACACTTTTCCACCATGATGACCACGGAAAACGCAACGAAACCCAATGGAGACCACAAAACACGTCAAAAACACCCCAAAAATGAATTGAATCACCCCCCCCCCAAAAAAAAAAAAAAGAAAAAACAGAAGAAAACCCCATATATCATGAATCCACCCCAAAAGTCCCCCTAAACCTACCTGATGTTCTCCAAAACCCACAATTTACACTTTTCCACCATGATGACCACGGAAAACCCAACGAAACCCAACGGAGAACCCAAAACACGTCAAAAACACGCCAAAAAACAGCTGGATCACTAGAAAAAAAAAACAGAACAAAACCCTAAAAACCTTGAATCTGCCCCAAAGGTCCTTATAAACCTCCCTAATGTTCTCCAAAACCCACAATTTACACTTTTCCACCATGATGACCACGGAAAACCCAACGAAACCCAACGGAGAACCCACAACACGTCAAAAACATCCCAAACAAAAACATTATCACCCCCAAACACGAAAGAAAACCCCAAAAAGCACGGATCCAATCCCAAAACCAACCTAAACCTACCTGATGTTCTCCAAAACCAACAATTTACACTTTTCCACCATGATGACCACGGAAAACGCAACGAAACCCAATGGAGACCCCAAAACACGTCAAAAACACCCCAAAAATAAATTGGATCACCCCCCCCAAAAAAAAAAAAAAAGAAAAAACAGAAGAAAACCCCATATATCATGAATCCACCCCAAAAGTCCCCCTAAACCTACCTGATGTTCTCCAAAACCCACAATTTACACTTTTCCACCATGATGACCACGGAAAACCCAACGAAACCCAACGGAGAACCCAAAACACGTCAAAAACACGCCGAAAAACAACTGGATCACTAGAAAAAAACAGAAGAAAACCCTAAAAACCTTGAATCTGCCCCAAAGGTCCTCATAAACCTACCTAATGTTCTCCAAAACCCACAATTTACACTTTTCCAACATGATGACCACGGAAAACCCAACGAAACCCAACGGAGAACCCAAAACACGTCAGAAACACCCCAAAAAAGAACGGGATCAACCCCAAAAACGAAAGAAAACCCCAAAAAGCACGGATCCAATCCCAAAACCAACCTAAACCTACCTGATGTTCTCCAAAACCAACAATTTACACTTTTCCACCATGATGACCACGGAAAACCCAACGAAACCCAACGGAGAACCCAAAACACGTCAGAAACACCCCAAAAAAGAACGGGATCAACCCCAAAAACGAAAGAAAACCCCAAAAAGCACGGATCCAATCCCAAAACCAACCTAAACCTACCTGATGTTCTCCAAAACCAACAATTTACCCTTTTCCACCATGATGACCACGGAAAACGCAACGAAACCCAATGGAGACCCCAAAACACGTCAAAAACACCCCAAAAATAAATTGGATCACCCCCCCCAAAAAAAAAAAAAAGAAAAAACAGAAGAAAACCCCATATATCATGAATCCACCCCAAAAGTCCCCCTAAACCTACCTGATGTTCTCCAAAACCCACAATTTACACTTTTCCACCATGATGACCACGGAAAGCCCAACGAAACCCAACGGAGAACCCAAAACACGTCAAAAACACCCCAAACAAAAACATTATCACCCCCAAAAACGAAAGAAAACCCCAAAAAGCACGGATCCAATCCCAAAACCACTCTAAACGTACCTGATGTTCTCCAAAACCAACAATTTACCCTTTTCCACCATGATGACCACGGAAAACGCAACGAAACCCAATGGAGACCCCAAAACACGTCAAAAACACCCCAAAAATGAATTGGATCACCCCCCCCCCCAAAAAAAAAAAAAAAAAAAAAAAAACAGAAGAAAAAAACAAATACCGTTAATCCACCCCAAAAGTCCCCCTAAACCTACCTGATGTTCTCCAAAACCCACAATTTACACTTTTCCACCATGATGCCAACGGAAAACCCAACGAAACCCAACGGAGAACCCAAAACACATCAAAAAAGCCACAAACAAGAACGGAATCACCCCCAAAACTGGAACAAAATCCCCAAAAAGCACGGATCCAATCCCAAAACCACTCTAAACGTACCTGATGTTCTCCAAATCCAAATGTCCACTCCCAACCACCATAAAACCCATTAGGAACTCAACGAAACCCAACGGAAACCCCAAAACACATCAAAAACACCCCAGAAAAGAACTGGATCAGAAGAAAAAACACCAAAAACTATGAATTTCCCCGCAAAACCACCCTAAACTCACCTGATCTTCTTCAAAACCCACAATCCATTCCCATTTACCTTAACAACCAACGAGAATCCAACTAAAACCCAACGGAGACCCCAAAACAAGTCAAAAACACCCCAAACAGGAACGGAATCACCCCCAAAACTGGGAGAAAATGCCCCCAAAACATAGATCCACCCCAAAACGACACTAAACCTACCTGATGTTCTCCAAAACCCGCAATTTACACTTTTCCAACATGATGACCAACAAGAACCCAACAAAACACAACGGAGACCCCAAAACACGTCAGAAACACCCCAAAAATGAATTGGATCACCCCCCCCAAAAAAAAAAAAAAAAAAAAAAAAAACAGAAGAAAACCCCAAATACCATGAATCCATCCAAAAGTCCCCCTAAACCTACCTGATGTTCTCCAAAACCCGCAATTTACACTTTTCCACCATGATGACCACGGAAAACCCAACGAAACCCAACGGAGAACCCAAAACACGTCAGAAACACCCCAAAAAAGAACGGGATCACCCCAAAACTGGAACAAAATCCCCCAAAACCATAGATCCAATCCCAAAACCAACCTAAACCTACCTGATGTTCTCCAAAACCAACAATTTACACTTTTCCACCATGATGACCACGGAAAACGCAACGAAACCCAATGGAGACCACAAAACACGTCAAAAACACCCCAAAAATGAATTGAATCACCCCCCCCCAAAAAAAAAAAAAAGAAAAAACAGAAGAAAACCCCATATATCATGAATCCACCCCAAAAGTCCCCCTAAACCTACCTGATGTTCTCCAAAACCCACAATTTACACTTTTCCACCATGATGACCACGGAAAACCCAACGAAACCCAACGGAGAACCCAAAACACGTCAAAAACACGCCAAAAAACAGCTGGATCACTAGAAAAAAAAAAACAGAACAAAACCCTAAAAACCTTGAATCTGCCCCAAAGGTCCTTATAAACCTCCCTAATGTTCTCCAAAACCCACAATTTACACTTTTCCACCATGATGACCACGGAAAACCCAACGAAACCCAACGGAGAACCCACAACACGTCAAAAACATCCCAAACAAAAACATTATCCCCCCCAAACACGAAAGAAAACCCCAAAAAGCACGGATCCAATCCCAAAACCAACCTAAACCTACCTGATGTTCTCCAAAACCAACAATTTACACTTTTCCACCATGATGACCACGGAAAACGCAACGAAACCCAATGGAGACCCCAAAACACGTCAAAAACACCCCAAAAATAAATTGGATCACCCCCCCCAAAAAAAAAAAAAAGAAAAAACAGAAGAAAACCCCATATATCATGAATCCACCCCAAAAGTCCCCCTAAACCTACCTGATGTTCTCCAAAACCCACAATTTACACTTTTCCACCATGATGACCACGGAAAACCCAACGAAACCCAACGGAGAACCCAAAACACGTCAAAAACACGCCGAAAAACAACTGGATCACTAGAAAAAAACAGAAGAAAACCCTAAAAACCTTGAATCTGCCCCAAAGGTCCTCATAAACCTACCTAATGTTCTCCAAAACCCACAATTTACCCTTTTCCACCATGATGACCACGGAAAACCCAACGAAACCCAACGGAGAACCCAAAACACGTCAGAAACACCCCAAAAAAGAACGGGATCAACCCCAAAAACGAAAGAAAACGCCAAAAAGCACGGATCCAATCCCAAAACCAACCTAAACCTACCTGATGTTCTCCAAAACCAACAATTTACACTTTTCCACCATGATGACCACGGAAAACCCAACGAAACCCAACGGAGAACCCAAAACACGTCAGAAACACCCCAAAAAAAACGGGATCAACCCCAAAAACGAAAGAAAACCCCAAAAAGCACGGATCCAATCCCAAAACCAACCTAAACCTACCTGATGTTCTCCAAAACCAACAATTTACCCTTTTCCACCATGATGACCACGGAAAACGCAACGAAACCCAATGGAGACCCCAAAACACGTCAAAAACACCCCAAAAATAAATTGGATCACCCCCCCCAAAAAAAAAAAAAAAGAAAAAACAGAAGAAAACCCCATATATCATGAATCCACCCCAAAAGTCCCCCTAAACCTACCTGATGTTCTCCAAAACCCACAATTTACACTTTTCCACCATGATGACCACGGAAAACCCAACGAAACCCAACGGAGAACCCAAAACACGTCAGAAACACCCCAAAAAAGAACGGGATCACCCCAAAACTGGAACAAAATCCCCCAAAACCATAGATCCAATCCCAAAACCAACCTAAACCTACCTGATGTTCTCCAAAACCAACAATTTACACTTTTCCACCATGATGACCACGGAAAGCCCAACGAAACCCAACGGAGAACCCAAAACACGTCAAAAACACCCCAAACAAAAACATTATCACCCCCAAAAACGAAAGAAAACCCCAAAAAGCACGGATCCAATCCCAAAACCAACCTAAACCTACCTGATGTTCTCCAAAACCAACAATTTACCCTTTTCCACCATGATGACCACGGAAAACGCAACGAAACCCAATGGAGACCCCAAAACACGTCAAAAACACCCCAAAAATGAATTGGATCACCCCCCCCCCAAAAAAAAAAAAAAAAAAAAAAAAAACAGAAGAAAAAAACAAATACCGTTAATCCACCCCAAAAGTCCCCCTAAACCTACCTGATGTTCTCCAAAACCCACAATTTACACTTTTCCACCATGATGCCAACGGAAAACCCAACGAAACCCAACGGAGAACCCAAAACACATCAAAAAAGCCACAAACAAGAACGGAATCACCCCCAAAACTGGAACAAAATCCCCAAAAAGCACGGATCCAATCCCAAAACCACTCTAAACGTACCTGATGTTCTCCAAATCCAAATGTCCACTCCCAACCACCATAAAACCCATTAGGAACTCAACGAAACCCAACGGAAACCCCAAAACACATCAAAAACACCCCAGAAAAGAACTGGATCAGAAGAAAAAACACCAAAAACTATGAATTTCCCCGCAAAACCACCCTAAACTCACCTGATCTTCTTCAAAACCCACAATCCATTCCCATTTACCTTAACAACCAACGAGAATCCAACTAAAACCCAACGGAGACCCCAAAACAAGTCAAAAACACCCCAAACAGGAACGGAATCACCCCCAAAACTGGGAGAAAATGCCCCCAAAACATAGATCCACCCCAAAACGACACTAAACCTACCTGATGTTCTCCAAAACCCGCAATTTACACTTTTCCAACATGATGACCAACAAGAACCCAACAAAACACAACGGAGACCCCAAAACACGTCAGAAACACCCCAAAAATGAATTGGATCACCCCCCCCAAAAAAAAAAAAAAAAAAAAAAAAAAAAACAGAAGAAAACCCCAAATACCATGAATCCATCCAAAAGTCCCCCTAAACCTACCTGATGTTCTCCAAAACCCGCAATTTACACTTTTCCACCATGATGACCACGGAAAACCCAACGAAACCCAACGGAGAACCCAAAACACGTCAGAAACACCCCAAAAAAGAACGGGATCACCCCAAAACTGGAACAAAATCCCCCAAAACCATAGATCCAATCCCAAAACCAACCTAAACCTACCTGATGTTCTCCAAAACCAACAATTTACACTTTTCCACCATGATGACCACGGAAAACGCAACGAAACCCAATGGAGACCACAAAACACGTCAAAAACACCCCAAAAATGAATTGAATCACCCCCCCCCAAAAAAAAAAAAAAGAAAAAACAGAAGAAAACCCCATATATCATGAATCCACCCCAAAAGTCCCCCTAAACCTACCTGATGTTCTCCAAAACCCACAATTTACACTTTTCCACCATGATGCCAACGGAAAACCCAACGAAACCCAACGGAGAACCCAAAACACATCAAAAAAAGCCACAAACAAGAACGGAATCACCCCCAAAACTGGAACAAAATCCCCAAAAAGCACGGATCCAATCCCAAAACCACTCTAAACGTACCTGATGTTCTCCAAAACCAACAATTTACCCTTTTCCACCATGATGACCACGGAAAACGCAACGAAACCCAATGGAGACCCCAAAACACGTCAAAAACACCCCAATAAATAAATTGGATCACCCCCCCCAAAAAAAAAAAAAAAGAAAAAAACAGAAGAAAACCCCATATATCATGAATCCACCCCAAAAGTCCCCCTAAACCTACCTGATGTTCTCCTAAACCCACAATTTACACTTTTCCACCATGATGACCACGGAAAACCCAACGAAACCCAACGGAGAACCCAAAACACGTCAAAAACACGCCGAAAAACAACTGGATCACTAGAAAAAAACAGAAGAAAACCCTAAAAACCTTGAATCTGCCCCAAAGGTCCTCATAAACCTACCTAATGTTCTCCAAAACCCACAATTTACCCTTTTCCACCATGATGACCACGGAAAACCCAACGAAACCCAACGGAGAACCCAAACACGTCAGAAACACCCCAAAAAAGAACGGGATCAACCCCAAAAACGAAAGAAAACCCCAAAAAGCACGGATCCAATCCCAAAACCAACCTAAACCTACCTGATGTTCTCCAAAACCAACAATTTACACTTTTCCACCATGATGACCACGGAAAACCCAACGAAACCCAACGGAGAACCCAAAACACGGTCAGAAACACCCCAAAAAAGAACGGGATCAACCCCAAAAACGAAAGAAAACCCCAAAAAGCACGGATCCAATCCCAAAACCAACCTAAACCTACCTGATGTTCTCCAAAACCAACAATTTACACTTTTCCACCATGATGACCACGGAAAACGCAACGAAACCCAATGGAGACCCCAAACACGTCAAAAACACCCCAAAAATAAATTGGATCACCCCCCCCAAAAAAAAAAAAAAAGAAAAAACAGAAGAAAACCCCATATATCATGAATCCACCCCAAAAGTCCCCCTAAACCTACCTGATGTTCTCCAAAACCCACAATTTACACTTTTCCACCATGATGACCACGGAAAACCCAACGAAACCCAACGGAGAACCCAAAACACGTCAAAAACACCCCAAACAAAAACATTATCACCCCCAAAAACGAAAGAAAACCCCAAAAAGCACGGATCCAATCCCAAAACCAACCTAAACCTACCTGATGTTCTCCAAAACCAACAATTTACCCTTTTCCACCATGATGACCACGGAAAACGCAACGAAACCCAATGGAGACCCCAAAACACGTCAAAAACACCCCAAAAATAAATTGGATCACCCCCCCCCCAAAAAAAAAAAAAGAAAAAACAGAAGAAAACCCCATATATCATGAATCCACCCCAAAAGTCCCCCTAAACCTACCTGATGTTCTCCAAAACCCGCAATTTACACTTTTCCACCATGATGCCAACGGAAAACCCAACGAAACCCAACGGAGAACCCAAAACACGTCAAAAACACCCCAAAAAACAACTGGATCACTAGAAAAAACAGAAGAAAACCCTAAAAACCTTGAATCTGCACCAAAAGTCCTCATAAACCTACCTGATGTTCTCCAAAACCCACAATTTACACTTTTCCACCATGATGACCACGGAAAACCCAACGAAACCCAACAGAAAACCCAAAACACGTCAAAAACACCCCAAAAATAAATTGGATCACCCCCCCAAAAAAAAAAAAAAGAAAAAACAGAAGAAAACCCCATATATCATGAATCCACCCCAAAAGTCCCCCTAAACCTACCTGATGTTCTCCAAAACCCACAATTTACACTTTTCCACCATGATGACCACGGAAAACCCAACGAAACCCAACGGAGAACCCAAAACACGTCAAAAACACGCCGAAAAACAACTGGATCACTAGAAAAAAACAGAAGAAAACCCTAAAAACCTTGAATCTGCCCCAAAGGTCCTCATAAACCTACCTAATGTTCTCCAAAACCCACAATTTACCCTTTTCCACCATGATGACCACGGAAAACCCAACGAAACCCAACGGAGAACCCAAAACACGTCAGAAACACCCCAAAAAAGAACGGGATCAACCCCAAAAACGAAAGAAAACCCCAAAAAGCACGGATCCAATCCCAAAACCAACCTAAACCTACCTGATGTTCTCCAAAACCAACAATTTACACTTTTCCACCATGATGACCACGGAAAACCCAACGAAACCCAACGGAGAACCCAAAACACGTCAGAAACACCCCAAAAAAGAACGGGATCAACCCCAAAAACGAAAGAAAACCCCAAAAAGCACGGATCCAATCCCAAAACCAACCTAAACCTACCTGATGTTCTCCAAAACCAACAATTTACCCTTTTCCACCATGATGACCACGGAAAACGCAACGAAAACCCAATGGAGACCCCAAAACACGTCAAAAACACCCCAAAAATAAATTGGATCACCCCCCCCAAAAAAAAAAAAAAAGAAAAAACAGAAGAAAACCCCATATATCATGAATCCACCCCAAAAGTCCCCCTAAACCTACCTGATGTTCTCCAAAACCCACAATTTACACTTTTCCACCATGATGACCACGGAAAACCCAACGAAACCCAACGGAGAACCCAAAACACGTCAAAAACACCCCAAACAAAAACATTATCACCCCCAAAAACGAAAGAAAACCCCAAAAAGCACGGATCCAATCCCAAAACCAACCTAAACCTACCTGATGTTCTCCAAAACCAACAATTTACCCTTTTCCACCATGATGACCACGGAAAACGCAACGAAACCCAATGGAGACCCCAAAAACACGTCAAAAACACCCCAAAAATAAATTGGATCACCCCCCCCCCAAAAAAAAAAAAAGAAAAAACAGAAGAAAACCCCATATATCATGAATCCACCCCAAAAGTCCCCCTAAACCTACCTGATGTTCTCCAAAACCCGCAATTTACACTTTTCCACCATGATGCCAACGGAAAACCCAACGAAACCCAACGGAGAACCCAAAACACGTCAAAAACACCCCAAAAAACAACTGGATCACTAGAAAAAACAGAAGAAAACCCTAAAAACCTTGAATCTGCACCAAAAGTCCTCATAAACCTACCTGATGTTCTCCAAAACCCACAATTTACACTTTTCCACCATGATGACCACGGAAAACCCAACGAAACCCAACAGAAAACCCAAAACACGTCAAAAACACCCCAAACAAGAACAGGATCACCCCCCAAAACGAAAGAAAACCCCAAAAAGCACGGATCCAATCCCAAAACCAACCTAAACCTACCTGATGTTCTCCAAAACCAACAATTTACCCTTTTCCACCATGATGACCACGGAAAACGCAACGAAACCCAATGGAGAACCCAAAACACGTCAGAAACACCCCAAAAAAGAACGGGATCAACCCAAAAAAACAGAAAAAAAAAACAAATACCATGAATCCACCCCACAAGTCCTCATAAACCTACCTGATGTTCTCCAAAACCCCAATTTACACTTTTCCACCATGATGACCACGGAAAACCCAACAAAACCCAACGGAGAACACAAAACACATCAAAAACACCACAAACAAGAACGGAATCACCCCCAAAACTGGAACAAAATCCCCAAAAAGCACGGATCAAATCCCAAAAACGCCCTAAACATACCTGATGTTCTCCAAAGCCCACTATTCAGCCTTTTCCACCAAAATGAACAAGGAACACACAACGAAACAAAACAGAGACCACAAAACACGTCAAAAACATCCCAAACAAGAACGGAATCACCCCCAAAACTGGAAGAAAATCCCCAAAAAACATAGATCCACCCCAAAAAGACAGTAAACCTACCTGATGTTTTCCAAAACCCGCAATTTACACTTTTCCACCATGATGACCACGGAAAACCCAACGAAACCCAACGGAGAACCCAAAACACGTCAAAAACACACCAAACAAGAACGGGATCACCCCCAAAACTGGAACAAAATCCCCCAAAACCATAGATCCACTCAAAAAACACCCTAAATCTACCTGATGTTCTCCAAAACCCACAATTTACACTTTTCCACCATGATGACCACGGAAAACCCAACGAAACCCAACGGAGAACCCAAAACACGTCAAAAACACCCCAAAAATGAATTGGATCACCCCCCCCAAAAAAAAAAAAAAAAAAAAAACAGAAGAAAAAAACAAATACCGTTAATCCACCCCAAAAGTCCCCCTAAACCTACCTGATGTTCTCCAAAACCCACAATTTACACTTTTCCACCATGATGCCAACGGAAAACCCAACGAAACCCAACGGAGAACCCAAAACACATCAAAAAAGCCACAAACAAGAACGGAATCACCCCCAAAACTGGAACAAAATCCCCAAAAAGCACGGATCCAATCCCAAAACCACTCTAAACGTACCTGATGTTCTCCAAATCCAAATGTCCACTCCCAACCACCATAAAACCCATTAGGAACTCAACGAAACCCAACGGAAACCCCAAAACACATCAAAAACACCCCAGAAAAGAACTGGATCAGAAGAAAAAACACCAAAAACTATGAATTTCCCCGCAAAACCACCCTAAACTCACCTGATCTTCTTCAAAACCCACAATCCATTCCCATTTACCTTAACAACCAACGAGAATCCAACTAAAACCCAACGGAGACCCCAAAACAAGTCAAAAACACCCCAAACAGGAACGGAATCACCCCCAAAACTGGGAGAAAATGCCCCCAAAACATAGATCCACCCCAAAACGACACTAAACCTACCTGATGTTCTCCAAAACCCGCAATTTACACTTTTCCAACATGATGACCAACAAGAACCCAACAAAACACAACGGAGACCCCAAAACACGTCAGAAACACCCCAAAAATGAATTGGATCACCCCCCCCCAAAAAAAAAAAAAAAAAAAAAAAAAAAAAACAGAAGAAAACCCCAAATACCATGAATCCATCCAAAAGTCCCCCTAAACCTACCTGATGTTCTCCAAAACCCGCAATTTACACTTTTCCACCATGATGACCACGGAAAACCCAACGAAACCCAACGGAGAACCCAAAACACGTCAGAAACACCCCAAAAAAGAACGGGATCACCCCAAAACTGGAACAAAATCCCCAAAACCATAGATCCAATCCCAAAACCAACCTAAACCTACCTGATGTTCTCCAAAACCAACAATTTACACTTTTCCACCATGATGACCACGGAAAACGCAACGAAACCCAATGGAGACCACAAAACACGTCAAAAACACCCCAAAAATGAATTGAATCACCCCCCCCCAAAAAAAAAAAAAGAAAAAACAGAAGAAAACCCCATATATCATGAATCCACCCCAAAAGTCCCCCTAAACCTACCTGATGTTCTCCAAAACCCACAATTTACACTTTTCCACCATGATGACCACGGAAAACCCAACGAAACCCAACGGAGAACCCAAAACACGTCAAAAACACGCCAAAAAACAGCTGGATCACTAGAAAAAAAAAACTGAACAAAACCCTAAAAACCTTGAATCTGCCCCAAAGGTCCTTATAAACCTCCCTAATGTTCTCCAAAACCCACAATTTACACTTTTCCACCATGATGACCACGGAAAACCCAACGAAACCCAACGGAGAACCCACAACACGTCAAAAACACCCCAAACAAAAACATTATCACCCCCAAACACGAAAGAAAACCCAAAAAGCACGGATCCAATCCCAAAACCAACCTAAACCTACCTGATGTTCTCCAAAACCAACAATTTACACTTTTCCACCATGATGACCACGGAAAACGCAACGAAACCCAATGGAGACCCCAAAACACGTCAAAAACACCCCAAAAATAAATTGGATCACCCCCCCCCAAAAAAAAAAAAAGAAAAAACAGAAGAAAACCCCATATATCATGAATCCACCCCAAAAGTCCCCCTAAACCTACCTGATGTTCTCCAAAACCCACAATTTACACTTTTCCACCATGATGACCACGGAAAACCCAACGAAACCCAACGGAGAACCCAAAACACGTCAAAAACACGCCGAAAACAACTGGATCACTAGAAAAAAACAGAAGAAAACCCTAAAAAACCTTGAATCTGCCCCAAAGGTCCTCATAAACCTACCTAATGTTCTCCAAAACCCACAATTTACACTTTTCCAACATGATGACCACGGAAAACCCCAACGAAACCCAACGGAGAACCCAAAACACGTCAGAAACACCCCAAAAAAAAACGGGATCAACCCCAAAAACGAAAGAAAACCCCAAAAAGCACGGATCCAATCCCAAAACCAACCTAAACCTACCTGATGTTCTCCAAAACCAACAATTTACACTTTTCCACCATGATGACCACGGAAAACCCAACGAAACCCAACGGAGAACCCAAAACACGTCAGAAACACCCCAAAAAAGAACGGGATCAACCCCAAAAACGAAAGAAAACCCCAAAAAGCACGGATCCAATCCCAAAACCAACCTAAACCTACCTGATGTTCTC
This sequence comes from Aythya marila, assembly GCF_965140915.1. Taxonomy (NCBI): domain Eukaryota; kingdom Metazoa; phylum Chordata; class Aves; order Anseriformes; family Anatidae; genus Aythya; species Aythya marila. The sequence continues at coordinate 51,359 of NW_028136945.1, read as the reverse complement.
CAAAACCAACAATTTACCCTTTTCCACCATGATGACCACGGAAAACGCAACGAAACCCAATGGAGACCCCAAAACACGTCAAAAACACCCCAAAAATAAATTGGATCACCCCCCCCAAAAAAAAAAAAAAAGAAAAAACAGAAGAAAACCCCATATATCATGAATCCACCCCAAAAGTCCCCCTAAACCTACCTGATGTTCTCCAAAACCCACAATTTACACTTTTCCACCATGATGACCACGGAAAGCCCAACGAAACCCAACGGAGAACCCAAAACACGTCAAAAACACCCCAAACAAAAACATTATCACCCCCAAAAACGAAAGAAAACCCCAAAAAGCACGGATCCAATCCCAAAACCAACCTAAACCTACCTGATGTTCTCCAAAACCAACAATTTACACTTTTCCACCATGATGACCACGGAAAACGCAACGAAACCCAATGGAGACCCCAAAACACGTCAAAAACACCCCAAAAATAAATTGGATCACCCCCCCCCCCAAAAAAAAAAAAAAAGAAAAAACAGAAGAAAACCCCATATATCATGAATCCACCCCAAAAGTCCCCCTAAACCTACCTGATGTTCTCCAAAACCCACAATTTACACTTTTCCACCATGATGCCAACGGAAAACCAACGAAACCCAACGGAGAACCCAAAACACGTCAGAAACACCCCAAAAAAGAACGGGATCACCCCAAAAAAACAGAAAAAACAAAAACAAATACCATGAATCCACCCCAAAAAGTCCCCCTAAACCTACCTGATGTTCTCCAAAACCCCAATTTACACTTTTCCACCATGATGAACACGGAAAACCCAACAAAACCCAACGGAGACCCCAAAACACGTCAAAAACACCCCAAAAAAGAACTGGATCAGAAGAAAAAAACACCAAAAACTATGAATTTCCCCGCAAAACCACCCTAAACTCACCTGATCTTCTTCAAAACCCACAATCCATTCCCATTTACCTTAACAACCAACGAGAATCCAACTAAAACCCAATGGAGACCCCAAAACAAGTCAAAAACATCCCAAACAAGAACGGAATCACCCCCAAAACTGGAAGAAAATCCCCAAAAAAACATAGATCCACCCCAAAACGACACTAAACCTACCTGATGTTCTCCAAAAAACGCAATTTACACTTTTCCAACATGATGACCAACAAGAACCCAACAAAACATAACGGAGAGCCGAAACCCGTCAAAAACACCCCAAAAATGAATTGGATCACCCCCCCCAAAAAAAAAAAAAAAAAAAAAAAAACAGAAGAAAAGCCCAAATACCATGAATCCACCCCAAAAGTCCCCCTAAACCTACCTGATGTTCTCCAAAACCCACAATTTACACTTTTCCACCATGATGACCACGGAAAACCCAACGAAACCCAACGGAGAACCCAAACACGTCAAAAACACGCCGAAAAACAACTGGATCACTAGAAAAAAAAAACAGAAGAAAACCCTAAAAACCTTGAATCTGCCCCAAAGGTCCTCATAAACCTCCCTAATGTTCTCCAAAACCCACAATTTACACTTTTCCACCATGATGACCACGGAAAACCCAACGAAACCCAACGGAGACCCCAAAACACGTCAAAAACACCCCAAAAATGAATTGGATCACCCCCCCAAAAAAAAAAAAAAAGAAAAAACAGAAGAAAACCCCATATATCATGAATCCACCCCAAAAGTCCCCCTAAACCTACCTGATGTTCTCCAAAACCCACAATTTACACTTTTCCACCATGATGACCACGGAAAACCCAACGAAACCCAACGGAGAACCCAAAACACGTCAAATACACCCCAAACAAGAACGGGATCACCCCAAAAAAACAGAAAAAACAAAAACAAATACCATGAATCCACCCCAAATGTCCCCCTAAACCTACCTGATGTTCTCCAAAACCCCAATTTACACTTTTCCACCATGATGACCACGGAAAACATAACAAAACCCAACGGAGATCCCAAACACGTCAAAACACCCCAAACAAAAACATTTTCACCCCCAAAAACGAAAGAAAACCCCCAAAAGCACGGATCCAATCCCAAAACCACTCTAAACGTACCTGATGTTCTCCAAATCCAAATGTCCACTCCCAACCACCATAAAACCCATTAGGAACTCAACGAAACCCAACGGAAACCCCAAAACACGTCAAAAACACCACAAAAAAAAGCGGGATCACCCCCAAACCGAAAGAAAAGCCTAAAAGCCATTGATCCACCCCAAACGTCCGCCTAAACCTACCTGATGTTCTCCAATACCCACAATTTACCCGTTTTCACCATGATGAACAACAAGAACCAAACAAAAACCAACGGAGACCCCAAAATATGTCAAAAACACCCCAAAAAAGAACAGGACCACCCTAAAAAACAGAAGAAAACGCTAAAAAAAAAAACAGAAGTATTACCCAAAACCATAGATTCACCACCCAGAAAAACTTAAACTCACCTGATATTCTCCAAAATCCACAATTTACACTTTTCCAACATGATGACCAACAAGAACCCAACAAAACCCAACGGAGACCCCAAAACACATAAAAACACCCCAAAAAAGAACGGGATCACCTCAAAAAAAAAAAAAAAAAAAAAAAACAGAAAAAAAAACCAAATACCATGAATCACCCCAAAAGTCCCCCTAAACCTACCTGATGTTCTCCAAAACCCGCAATTTACACTTTTCCACCATGATGCCAACGGAAAACCCAACGAAACCCAACGGAGAACCCAAAACACGTCAAAAACACCCCAAAAAACAACTGGATCACTAGAAAAAAACAGAAGAAAACCCTAAAAACCTTGAATCTGCACCAAAAGTCCTCATAAACCTACCTGATGTTCTCCAAAACCCACAATTTACACTTTTCCACCATGATGACCACGGAAAACCCAACGAAACCCAACAGAAAACCCAAAACACGTCAAAAACACCCCAAACAAGAACAGGATCACCCCCCAAAACGAAAGAAAACCCCAAAAAGCACGGATCCAATCCCAAAACCAACCTAAACCTACCTGATGTTCTCCAAAACCAACAATTTACCCTTTTCCACCATGATGACCACGGAAAACCCAACGAAACCCAATGGAGAACCCAAAACACGTCAGAAACACCCCAAAAAAGAACGGGATCAACCCAAAAAAACAGAAAAAAAAACAAATACCATGAATCCACCCCACAAGTCCTCATAAACCTACCTGATGTTCTCCAAAACCCCAATTTACACTTTTCCACCATGATGACCACGGAAAACCCAACAAAACCCAACGGAGAACACAAAACACATCAAAAACACCACAAACAAGAACGGAATCACCCCCAAAACTGGAACAAAATCCCCAACAAAAAGCACGGATCAAATCCCAAAAACGCCCTAAACATACCTGATGTTCTCCAAAGCCCACTATTCAGCCTTTTCCACCAAAATGAACAAGGAACACACAACGAAACAAAACAGAGACCACAAAACACGTCAAAAACACACCAAACAAGAACGGGATCACCCCCAAAACTGGAACAAAATCCCCCAAAACCATAGATCCACTCAAAAAACACCCTAAATCTACCTGATGTTCTCCAAAACCAACAATTTACACTTTTCCACCATGATGACCACGGAAAACCCAACGAAACCCAACGGAGAACCCAAAACACGTCAAAAACACCCCAAAAATGAATTGGATCACCCCCAAAAAAAAAAAAAAAAAAAAAAAAAAAAACAGAAGAAAAAAACAAATACCGTTAATCCACCCCAAAAGTCCCCCTAAACCTACCTGATGTTCTCCAAAACCCACAATTTACACTTTTCCACCATGATGCCAACGGAAAACCCAACGAAACCCAACGGAGAACCCAAAACACATCAAAAAAGCCACAAACAAGAACGGAATCACCCCCAAAACTGGAACAAAATCCCCAAAAAGCACGGATCCAATCCCAAAACCACTCTAAACGTACCTGATGTTCTCCAAATCCAAATGTCCACTCCCAACCACCATAAAACCCATTAGGAACTCAACGAAACCCAACGGAAACCCCAAAACACATCAAAAACACCCCAGAAAAGAACTGGATCAGAAGAAAAAACACCAAAAACTATGAATTTCCCCGCAAAACCACCCTAAACTCACCTGATCTTCTTCAAAACCCACAATCCATTCCCATTTACCTTAACAACCAACGAGAATCCAACTAAAACCCAACGGAGACCCCAAAACAAGTCAAAAACACCCCAAACAGGAACGGAATCACCCCCAAAACTGGGAGAAAATGCCCCCAAAACATAGATCCACCCCAAAACGACACTAAACCTACCTGATGTTCTCCAAAACCCGCAATTTACACTTTTCCAACATGATGACCAACAAGAACCCAACAAAACACAACGGAGACCCCAAAACACGTCAGAAACACCCCAAAAATGAATTGGATCACCCCCCCCAAAAAAAAAAAAAAAAAAAAAAAAAAAAAAAAACAGAAGAAAACCCCAAATACCATGAATCCATCCAAAAGTCCCCCTAAACCTACCTGATGTTCTCCAAAAACCGCAATTTACACTTTTCCACCATGATGACCACGGAAAACCCAACGAAACCCAACGGAGAACCCAAAACACGTCAGAAACACCCCAAAAAAGAACGGGATCACCCCAAAACTGGAACAAAATCCCCCAAAACCATAGATCCAATCCCAAAACCAACCTAAACCTACCTGATGTTCTCCAAAACCAACAATTTACACTTTTCCACCATGATGACCACGGAAAACGCAACGAAACCCAATGGAGACCACAAAACACGTCAAAAACACCCCAAAAATGAATTGAATCACCCCCCCCCCAAAAAAAAAAAAAAGAAAAAACAGAACAAAACCCCATATATCATGAATCCACCCCAAAAGTCCCCCTAAACCTACCTGATGTTCTCCAAAACCCACAATTTACACTTTTCCACCATGATGACCACGGAAAACCCAACGAAACCCAACGGAGAACCCAAAACACGTCAAAAACACGCCAAAAAACAGCTGGATCACTAGAAAAAAAAACAGAACAAAACCCTAAAAACCTTGAATCTGCCCCAAAGGTCCTTATAAACCTCCCTAATGTTCTCCAAAACCCACAATTTACACTTTTCCACCATGATGACCACGGAAAACCCAACGAAACCCAACGGAGAACCCACAACACGTCAAAAACACCCCAAACAAAAACATTATCACCCCCAAACACGAAAGAAAACCCCAAAAGGCACGGATCCAATCCCAAAACCAACCTAAACCTACCTGATGTTCTCCAAAACCCCAATTTACACTTTTCCACCATGATGACCACGGAAAACCCAACGAAACCCAACGGAGAACACAAAACACATCAAAAAAGCCACAAACAAGAACGGAATCACCCCCAAAACTGGAACAAAATCCCCAAAAAGCACGGATCAAATCCCAAAAACGCCCTAAACATACCTGATGTTCTCCAAAGCCCACTATTCAGCCTTTTCCACCAAAATGAACAAGGAAAACCCAACGAAACCCAATGGAGACCCCAAAACACGTCAAAAACACCCCAAAAATAAATTGGATCACACCCCCCCAAAAAAATAAAAAAGAAAAAACAGAAGAAAACCCCATATATCATGAATCCACCCCAAAAGTCCCCCTAAACCTACCTGATGTTCTCCAAAACCCGCAATTTACACTTTTCCACCATGATGCCAACGGAAAACCCAACGAAACCCAACGGAGAACCCAAAACACGTCAAAAACACCCCAAAAAACAACTGGATCACTAGAAAAAACAGAAGAAAACCCTAAAAACCTTGAATCTGCACCAAAAGTCCTCATAAACCTACCTGATGTTCTCCAAAACCCACAATTTACACTTTTCCACCATGATGACCACGGAAAACCCAACGAAACCCAACAGAAAACCCAAAACACGTCAAAAACACCCCAAACAAGAACAGGATCACCCCCCAAAACGAAAGAAAAACCCCAAAAAGCACGGATCCAATCCCAAAACCAACCTAAACCTACCTGATGTTCTCCAAAACCAACAATTTACCCTTTTCCACCATGATGACCACGGAAAACCCAACGAAACCCAATGGAGAACCCAAAACACGTCAGAAACACCCCAAAAAAGAACGGGATCAACCCAAAAAAACAGAAAAAAAAACAAATACCATGAATCCACCCCACAAGTCCTCATAAACCTACCTGATGTTCTCCAAAACCCCAATTTACACTTTTCCACCATGATGACCACGGAAAACCCAACAAAACCCAACGGAGAACACAAAACACATCAAAAAAGCCACAAACAAGAACGGAATCACCCCCAAAACTGGAACAAAATCCCCAAAAAGCACGGATCAAATCCCAAAACGCCCTAAACATACCTGATGTTCTCCAAAGCCCACTATTCAGCCTTTTCCACCAAAATGAACAAGGAACACACAACGAAACAAAACAGAGACCACAAAACACGTCAAAAACATCCCAAACAAGAACGGAATCACCCCAAAACTGGAAGAAAATCCCCAAAAAACATAGATCCACCCCAAAAAGACAGTAAACCTACCTGATGTTTTCCAAAACCCGCAATTTACACTTTTCCACCATGATGACCACGGAAAACCCAACGAAACCCAACGGAGAACCCAAAACACGTCAAAAACACACCAAACAAGAACGGGATCACCCCCAAAACTGGAACAAAATCCCCCAAAACCATAGATCCACTCAAAAAACACCCTAAATCTACCTGATGTTCTCCAAAACCCACAATTTACACTTTTCCACCATGATGACCACGGAAAACCCAACGAAACCCAACGGAGAACCCAAAACACGTCAAAAACACCCCAAAAATGAATTGGATCACCCCCCCCAAAAAAAAAAAAAAAAAAAACAGAAGAAAAAAACAAATACCGTTAATCCACCCCAAAAGTCCCCCTAAACCTACCTGATGTTCTCCAAAACCCACAATTTACACTTTTCCACCATGATGCCAACGGAAAACCCAACGAAACCCAACGGAGAACCCAAAACACATCAAAAAAGCCACAAACAAGAACGGAATCACCCCCAAAACTGGAACAAAATCCCCAAAAAGCACGGATCCATCCCAAAACCACTCTAAACGTACCTGATGTTCTCCAAATCCAAATGTCCACTCCCAACCACCATAAAACCCATTAGGAACTCAACGAAACCCAACGGAAACCCCAAAACACATCAAAAACACCCCAGAAAAGAACTGGATCAGAAGAAAAAACACCAAAAACTATGAATTTCCCCGCAAAACCACCCTAAACTCACCTGATCTTCTTCAAAACCCACAATCCATTCCCATTTACCTTAACAACCAACGAGAATCCAACTAAAACCCAACGGAGACCCCAAAACAAGTCAAAAACACCCCAAACAGGAACGGAATCACCCCCAAAACTGGGAGAAAATGCCCCCAAAACATAGATCCACCCCAAAACGACACTAAACCTACCTGATGTTCTCCAAAACCCGCAATTTACACTTTTCCAACATGATGACCAACAAGAACCCAACAAAACACAACGGAGACCCCAAAACACGTCAGAAACACCCCAAAAATGAATTGGATCACCCCCCCCAAAAAAAAAAAAAAAAAAAAAAAAAAACAGAAGGAAAACCCCAAATACCATGAATCCATCCAAAAGTCCCCCTAAACCTACCTGATGTTCTCCAAAACCCGCAATTTACACTTTTCCACCATGATGACCACGGAAAACCCAACGAAACCCAACGGAGAACCCAAAACACGTCAGAAACACCCCAAAAAAGAACGGGATCACCCCAAAACTGGAACAAAATCCCCCAAAACCATAGATCCAATCCCAAAACCAACCTAAACCTACCTGATGTTCTCCAAAACCAACAATTTACACTTTTCCACCATGATGACCACGGAAAACGCAACGAAACCCAATGGAGACCACAAAACACGTCAAAAACACCCCAAAAATGAATTGAATCACCCCCCCCCAAAAAAAAAAAAAAAGAAAAAACAGAAGAAAACCCCATATATCATGAATCCACCCCAAAAGTCCCCCTAAACCTACCTGATGTTCTCCAAAACCCACAATTTACACTTTTCCACCATGATGACCACGGAAAACCCAACGAAACCCAACGGAGAACCCAAACACGTCAAAAACACGCCAAAAAACAGCTGGATCACTAGAAAAAAAAAACAGAACAAAACCCTAAAAACCTTGAATCTGCCCCAAAGGTCCTCATAAACCTCCCTAATGTTCTCCAAAACCCACAATTTACACTTTTCCACCATGATGACCACGGAAAACCCAACGAAACCCAACGGGAGAACCCACAACACGTCAAAAACACCCCAAACAAAAACATTATCACCCCCAAACACGAAAGAAACCCCAAAAAGCACGGATCCAATCCCAAAACCAACCTAAACCTACCTGATGTTCTCCAAAACCAACAATTTACACTTTTCCACATTGATGACCACGGAAAACCCAACGAAACCCAACGGAGAACCCAAAACACGTCAAAAACACGCCGAAAAACAACTGGATCACTAGAAAAAAACAGAAGAAAACCCTAAAAACCTTGAATCTGCCCCAAAGGTCCTCATAAACCTACCTAATGTTCTCCAAAACCCACAATTTACACTTTTCCAACATGATGACCACGGAAAACCCAACGAAACCCAACGGAGAACCCAAAACACGTCAGAAACACCCCAAAAAAAACGGGATCAACCCCAAAAACGAAAGAAAACCCCAAAAAGCACGGATCCAATCCCAAAACCAACCTAAACCTACCTGATGTTCTCCAAAACCAACAATTTACACTTTTCCACCATGATGACCACGGAAAACCCAACGAAACCCAACGGAGAACCCAAAACACGTCAGAAACACCCCAAAAAAGAACGGGATCAACCCCAAAAACGAAAGAAAACCCCAAAAAGCACGGATCCAATCCCAAAACCAACCTAAACCTACCTGATGTTCTCCAAAACCAACAATTTACCCTTTTCCACCATGATGACCACGGAAAACGCAACGAAACCCAATGGAGACCCCAAAACACGTCAAAAACACCCCAAAAATAAATTGGATCACCCCCCCCAAAAAAAAAAAAAAAGAAAAAACAGAAGAAAACCCCATATATCATGAATCCACCCCAAAAGTCCCCCTAAACCTACCTGATGTTCTCCAAAACCCACAATTTACACTTTTCCACCATGATGACCACGGAAAGCCCAACGAAACCCAACGGAGAACCCAAAACACGTCAAAAACACCCCAAACAAAAACATTATCACCCCCAAAAACGAAAGAAAACCCCAAAAAGCACGGATCCAATCCCAAAACCAACCTAAACCTACCTGATGTTCTCCAAAACCAACAATTTACACTTTTCCACCATGATGACCACGGAAAACGCAACGAAACCCAATGGAGACCCCAAAACACGTCAAAAACACCCCAAAAATAAATTGGATCACCCCCCCCCCCCAAAAAAAAAAAAAAGAAAAAACAGAAGAAAACCCCATATATCATGAATCCACCCCAAAAGTCCCCCTAAACCTACCTGATGTTCTCCAAAACCCACAATTTACACTTTTCCACCATGATGACCATGGAAAACCCAACGAAACCCAACGGAGAACCCAAAACACGTCAGAAACACCCCAAAAAAGAACGGGATCACCCCAAAAAAACAGAAAAAACAAAAACAAATACCATGAATCCACCCCAAAAGTCCCCCTAAACCTACCTGATGTTCTCCAAAACCCCAATTTACACTTTTCCACCATGATGAACACGGAAAACCCAACAAAACCCAACGGAGACCCCAAAACACGTCAAAAACACCCCAAAAAAGAACTGGATCAGAAGAAAAACACCAAAAACTATGAATTTCCCCGCAAAACCACCCTAAACTCACCTGATCTTCTTCAAAACCCACAATCCATTCCCATTTACCTTAACAACCAACGAGAATCCAACTAAAACCCAATGGAGACCCCAAAACAAGTCAAAAACATCCCAAACAAGAACGGAATCACCCCCAAAACTGGAAGAAAATCCCCAAAAAACATAGATCCACCCCAAAACGACACTAAACCTACCTGATGTTCTCCAAAAAACGCAATTTACACTTTTCCAACATGATGACCAACAAGAACCCAACAAAACATAACGGAGAGCCGAAACCCGTCAAAAACACCCCAAAAATGAATTGGATCACCCCCCCCAAAAAAAAAAAAAAAAAAAAAAAAAACAGAAGAAAAGCCCAAATACCATGAATCCACCCCAAAAGTCCCCTAAACCTACCTGATGTTCTCCAAAACCCACAATTTACACTTTTCCACCATGATGACCACGGAAAACCCAACGAAACCCAACGGAGAACCCAAAACACGTCAAAAACACGCCGAAAAACAACTGGATCACTAGAAAAAAAAACAGAAGAAAACCCTAAAAACCTTGAATCTGCCCCAAAGGTCCTCATAAACCTCCCTAATGTTCTCCAAAACCCACAATTTACACTTTTCCACCATGATGACCACGGAAAACCCAACGAAACCCAACGGAGAACCCAAAACACGTCAAAAACACCCAAAAATGAATTGGATCACCCCCCCAAAAAAAAAAAAAAAGAAAAAACAGAAGAAAACCCCATATATCATGAATCCACCCCAAAAGTCCCCCTAAACCTACCTGATGTTCTCCAAAACCCACAATTTACACTTTTCCACCATGATGACCACGGAAAACCCAACGAAACCCAACGGAGAACCCAAAACACGTCAAATACACCCCAAACAAGAACGGGATCACCCCAAAAAAACAGAAAAAACAAAAACAAATACCATGGAATCCACCCCAAATGTCCCCCTAAACCTACCTGATGTTCTCCAAAACCCCAAATTTACACTTTTCCACCATGATGACCACGGAAAACATAACAAAACCCAACGGAGATCCCAAAACACGTCAAAAACACCCCAAACAAAAACATTATCACCCCCAAAAACGAAAGAAAACCCCCAAAAGCACGGATCCAATCCCAAAACCACTCTAAACGTACCTGATGTTCTCCAAATCCAAATGTCCACTCCCAACCACCATAAAACCCATTAGGAACTCAACGAAACCCAACGGAAACCCCAAAACACGTCAAAAACACCACAAAAAAAAGCGGGATCACCCCCAAAACCGAAAGAAAAGCCTAAAAGCCATTGATCCACCCCAAACGTCCGCCTAAACCTACCTGATGTTCTCCAATACCCACAATTTACCCGTTTTCACCATGATGAACAACAAGAACCAAACAAAAACCAACGGAGACACCAAAATATGTCAAAAACACCCCAAAAAAGAACAGGACCACGCTAAAAAACAGAAGAAAACGCTAAAAAAAAAACAGAAGTATTACCCAAAACCATAGATTCACCACCCAGAAAAACTTAAACTCACCTGATATTCTCCAAAATCCACAATTTACACTTTTCCAACATGATGACCAACAAGAACCCAACAAAACCCAACGGAGACCCCAAAACACATAAAAACACCCCAAAAAAGAACGGGATCACCTCAAAAAAAAAAAAAAAAAAAAAAACAGAAAAAAAAAACAAATACCATGAATCACCCCAAAAGTCCCCCTAACCTACCTGATGTTCTCCAAAACCCGCAATTTACACTTTTCCACCATGATGCCAACGGAAAACCCAACGAAACCCAACGGAGAACCCAAAACACGTCAAAAACACCCCAAAAAACAACTGGATCACTAGAAAAAACAGAAGAAAACCCTAAAAACCTTGAATCTGCACCAAAAGTCCTCATAAACCTACCTGATGTTCTCCAAAACCCACAATTTACACTTTTCCACCATGATGACCACGGAAAACCCAACGAAACCCAACAGAAACCCAAAACACGTCAAAAACACCCCAAACAAGAACAGGATCACCCCCCAAAACGAAAGAAAACCCCAAAAAGCCACGGATCCAATCCCAAAACCAACCTAAACCTACCTGATGTTCTCCAAAACCAACAATTTACCCTTTTCCACCATGATGACCACGGAAAACCCAACGAAACCCAATGGAGAACCCAAAACACGTCAGAAACACCCCAAAAAAGAACGGGATCAACCCAAAAAAACAGAAAAAAAAAACAAATACCATGAATCCACCCCACAAGTCCTCATAAACCTACCTGATGTTCTCCAAAACCCCAATTTACACTTTTCCACCATGATGACCACGGAAAACCCAACAAAACCCAACGGAGAACACAAAACACATCAAAAACACCACAAACAAGAACGGAATCACCCCAAAACTGGAACAAAATCCCCAAAAAGCACGGATCAAATCCCAAAAACGCCCTAAACATACCTGATGTTCTCCAAAGCCCACTATTCAGCCTTTTCCACCAAAATGAACAAGGAACACACAACGAAACAAAACAGAGACCACAAAACACGTCAAAAACACACCAAACAAGAACGGGATCACCCCCAAAACTGGAACAAAATCCCCCAAAACCATAGATCCACTCAAAAAACACCCTAAATCTACCTGATGTTCTCCAAAACCCACAATTTACACTTTTCCACCATGATGACCACGGAAAACCCAACGAAACCCAACGGAGAACCCAAAACACGTCAAAAACACCCCAAAAATGAATTGGATCACCCCCCAAAAAAAAAAAAAAAAAAAAAAAACAGAAGAAAAAAACAAATACCGTTAATCCACCCCAAAAGTCCCCCTAAACCTACCTGATGTTCTCCAAACCCACAATTTACACTTTTCCACCATGATGCCAACGGAAAACCCAACGAAACCCAACGGAGAACCCAAAACACATCAAAAAAGCCACAAACAAGAACGGAATCACCCCCAAAACTGGAACAAAATCCCCAAAAAGCACGGATCCAATCCCAAAACCACTCTAAACGTACCTGATGTTCTCCAAATCCAAATGTCCACTCCCAACCACCATAAAACCCATTAGGAACTCAACGAAACCCAACGGAAACCCCAAAACACATCAAAAACACCCCAGAAAAGAACTGGATCAGAAGAAAAAACACCAAAAACTATGAATTTCCCCACAAAACCACCCTAAACTCACCTGATCTTCTTCAAAACCCACAATCCATTCCCATTTACCTTAACAACCAACGAGAATCCAACTAAAACCCAACGGAGACCCCAAAACAAGTCAAAAACACCCCAAACAGGAACGGAATCACCCCCAAAACTGGGAGAAAATGCCCCCAAAACATAGATCCACCCCAAAACGACACTAAACCTACCTGATGTTCTCCAAAACCCGCAATTTACACTTTTCCAACATGATGACCAACAAGAACCCAACAAAACACAACGGAGACCCCAAAACACGTCAGAAACACCCCAAAAATGAATTGGATCACCCCCCCCAAAAAAAAAAAAAAAAAAAAAAAAAAAAACAGAAGAAAACCCCAAATACCATGAATCCATCCAAAAGTCCCCCTAAACCTACCTGATGTTCTCCAAAACCCACAATTTACACTTTTCCACCATGATGACCACGGAAAACCCAACGAAACCCAACGGAGAACCCACAACACGTCAAAAACACCCCAAACAAAAACATTATCACCCCCAAACACGAAAGAAAACCCCAAAAAGCACGGATCCAATCCCAAAACCAACCTAAACCTACCTGATGTTCTCCAAAACCAACAATTTACACTTTTCCACCATGATGACCACGGAAAACGCAACGAAACCCAATGGAGACCACAAAACACGTCAAAAACACCCCAAAAATGAATTGAATCACCCCCCCCCAAAAAAAAAAAAAAGAAAAAACAGAAGAAAACCCCATATATCATGAATCCACCCCAAAAGTCCCCCTAAACCTACCTGATGTTCTCCAAAACCCACAATTTACACTTTTCCACCATGATGACCACGGAAAACCCAACGAAACCCAACGGAGAACCCAAAACACGTCAAAAACACGCCAAAAAACAGCTGGATCACTAGAAAAAAAAACAGAACAAAACCCTAAAAACCTTGAATCTGCCCCAAAGGTCCTTATAAACCTCCCTAATGTTCTCCAAAACCCACAATTTACACTTTTCCACCATGATGACCACGGAAAACCCAACGAAACCCAACGGAGAACCCACAACACGTCAAAAACACCCCAAACAAAAACATTATCACCCCCAAACACGAAAGAAAACCCCAAAAGGCACGGATCCAATCCCAAAACCAACCTAAACCTACCTGATGTTCTCCAAAACCAACAATTTACACTTTTCCACCATGATGACCACGGAAAACGCAACGAAACCCAATGGAGACCCCAAAACACGTCAAAAACACCCCAAAAATAAATTGGATCACCCCCCCCCCAAAAAAAAAAAAAGAAAAAACAGAAGAAAACCCCATATATCATGAATCCACCCCAAAAGTCCCCCTAAACCTACCTGATGTTCTCCAAAACCCACAATTTACACTTTTCCACCATGATGACCACGGAAAACCCAACGAAACCCAACAGAGAACCCAAAACACGTCAAAAACACGCCGAAAAACAACTGGATCACTAGAAAAAAACAGAAGAAAACCCTAAAAACCTTGAATCTGCCCCAAAGGTCCTCATAAACCTACCTAATGTTCTCCAAAACCCACAATTCACACTTTTCCACCATGATGACCACGGAAAACCCAACGAAACCCAACGGAGAACCCAAAACACGTCAGAAACACCCCAAAAAAGAACGGGATCAACCCCAAAAACGAAAGAAAACCCCAAAAAGCACGGATCCAATCCCAAAACCAACCTAAACCTACCTGATGTTCTCCAAAACCAACAATTTACACTTTTCCACCATGATGACCACGGAAAACCCAACGAAACCCAACGGAGAACCCACAACACGTCAAAAACAACCCAAACAAAAACATTATCACCCCCAAACACGAAAGAAAACCCCAAAAAGCACGGATCCAATCCCAAAACCAACCTAAACCTACCTGATGTTCTCCAAAACCAACAATTTACACTTTTCCACATTGATGACCACGGAAAACCCAACGAAACCCAACGGAGAACCCAAAACACGTCAAAAACACGCCGAAAAACAACTGGATCACTAGAAAAAAACAGAAGAAAACCCTAAAAACCTTGAATCTGCCCCAAAGGTCCTCATAAACCTACCTAATGTTCTCCAAAACCCACAATTTACACTTTTCCAACATGATGACCACGGAAAACCCAACGAAACCCAACGGAGAACCCAAAACACGTCAGAAACACCCCAAAAAAAAACGGGATCAACCCCAAAAACGAAAGAAAACCCCAAAAAGCACGGATCCAATCCCAAAACCAACCTAAACCTACCTGATGTTCTCCAAAACCAACAATTTACCCTTTTCCACCATGATGACCACGGAAAACGCAACGAAACCCAATGGAGACCCCAAAACACGTCAAAAACACCCCAAAAATAAATTGGATCACCCCCCCCAAAAAAAAAAAAAAGAAAAAACAGAAGAAAACCCCATATATCATGAATCCACCCCAAAAGTCCCCCTAAACCTACCTGATGTTCTCCAAAACCCACAATTTACACTTTTCCACCATGATGACCACGGAAAGCCCAACGAAACCCAACGGAGAACCCAAAACACGTCAAAAACACCCCAAACAAAAACATTATCACCCCCAAAAACGAAAGAAAACCCCAAAAAGCACGGATCCAATCCCAAAACCAACCTAAACCTACCTGATGTTCTCCAAAACCAACAATTTACACTTTTCCACCATGATGACCACGGAAAACGCAACGAAACCCAATGGAGACCCCAAAACACGTCAAAAACACCCCAAAAATAAATTGGATCACCCCCCCCCCCCAAAAAAAAAAAAGAAAAAACAGAAGAAAACCCCATATATCATGAATCCACCCCAAAAGTCCCCCTAAACCTACCTGATGTTCTCCAAAACCCACAATTTACACTTTTCCACCATGATGACCATGGAAAACCCAACGAAACCCAACGGAGAACCCAAAACACGTCAGAAACACCCCAAAAAAGAACGGGATCACCCCAAAAAAACAGAAAAAACAAAAACAAATACCATGAATCCACCCCAAAAGTCCCCCTAAACCTACCTGATGTTCTCCAAAACCCCAATTTACACTTTTCCACCATGATGACCACGGAAAACCCAACAAAACCCAACGGAGACCCCAAAACACGTCAAAAACACCCCAAAAAAGAACTGGATCAGAAGAAAAAACACCAAAAACTATGAATTTCCCCGCAAAACCACCCTAAACTCACCTGATCTTCTTCAAAACCCACAATCCATTCCCATTTACCTTAACAACCAACGAGAATCCAACTAAAACCCAACGGAGACCCCAAAACAAGTCAAAAACACCCCAAACAAGAACAGGATAACCCTTAAAAAAGAAAGAAAACCCCAAAAAACATAGATCCACCCCAAAACGACACTAAACCTACCTGATGTTCTCCAAAAAACGCAATTTACACTTTTCCAACATGATGACCAACAAGAACCCAACAAAACATAACGGAGAGCCGAAACCCGTCAAAAACACCCCAAAAATGAATTGGATCACCCCCCCCAAAAAAAAAAAAAAAAAAAAAAACAGAAGAAAAGCCCAAATACCATGAATCCACCCCAAAAGTCCCCCTAAACCTACCTGATGTTCTCCAAAACCCACAATTTACACTTTTCCACCATGATGACCACGGAAAACCCAACGAAACCCAACGGAGAACCCAAAACACGTCAAAAACACGCCGAAAAACAACTGGATCACTAGAAAAAAAAACAGAAGAAAACCCTAAAAACCTTGAATCTGCCCCAAAGGTCCTCATAAACCTCCCTAATGTTCTCCAAAACCCACAATTTACACTTTTCCACCATGATGACCACGGAAAACCCAACGAAACCCAACGGAGAACCCAAAACACGTCAAAAACACCCCAAAAATGAATTGGATCACCCCCCCAAAAAAAAAAAAAAGAAAAAACAGAAGAAAACCCCATATATCATGAATCCACCCCAAAAGTCCCCCTAAACCTACCTGATGTTCTCCAAAACCCACAATTTACACTTTTCCACCATGATGACCACGGAAAACCCAACGAAACCCAACGGAGAACCCAAAACACGTCAAATACACCCCAAACAAGAACGGGATCACCCCAAAAAAACAGAAAAAACAAAAACAAATACCATGAATCCACCCCAAATGTCCCCCTAAACCTACCTGATGTTCTCCAAAACCCCAATTTACACTTTTCCACCATGATGACCACGGAAAACATAACAAAACCCAACGGAGATCCCAAAACACGTCAAAAACACCCCAAACAAAAACATTATCACCCCCAAAAACGAAAGAAAACCCCCAAAAGCACGGATCCAATCCCAAAACCACTCTAAACGTACCTGATGTTCTCCAAATCCAAATGTCCACTCCCAACCACCATAAAACCCATTAGGAACTCAACGAAACCCAACGGAAACCCCAAAACACGTCAAAAACACCACAAAAAAAAGCGGGATCACCCCCAAAACCGAAAGAAAAGCCTAAAAGCCATTGATCCACCCCAAACGTCCGCCTAAACCTACCTGATGTTCTCCAATACCCACAATTTACCCGTTTTCACCATGATGAACAACAAGAACCAAACAAAAACCAACGGAGACCCCAAAATATGTCAAAAACACCCCAAAAAAGAACAGGACCACGCTAAAAAACAGAAGAAAACGCTAAAAAAAAAAACAGAAGTATTACCCAAAACCATAGATTCACCACCCAGAAAAACTTAAACTCACCTGATATTCTCCAAAATCCACAATTTACACTTTTCCAACATGATGACCAACAAGAACCCAACAAAACCCAACGGAGACCCCAAAACACATAAAAACACCCCAAAAAAGAACGGGATCACCTCAAAAAAAAAAAAAAAAAAAAAAACAGAAAAAAAAAACAAATACCATGAATCACCCCAAAAGTCCCCCTAAACCTACCTGATGTTCTCCAAAACCCGCAATTTACACTTTTCCACCATGATGCCAACGGAAAACCCAACGAAACCCAACGGAGAACCCAAAACACGTCAAAAACACCCCAAAAAACAACTGGATCACTAGAAAAAACAGAAGAAAACCCTAAAAACCTTGAATCTGCACCAAAAGTCCTCATAAACCTACCTGATGTTCTCCAAAACCCACAATTTACACTTTTCCAACATGATGACCACGGAAAACCCAACGAAACCCAACAGAAAACCCAAAACACGTCAAAAACACCCCAAACAAGAACAGGATCACCCCCCAAAACGAAAGAAAACCCCAAAAAGCACGGATCCAATCCCAAAACCAACCTAAACCTACCTGATGTTCTCCAAAACCAACAATTTACCCTTTTCCACCATGATGACCACGGAAAACCCAACGAAACCCAATGGAGAACCCAAAACACGTCAGAAACACCCCAAAAAAGAACGGGATCAACCCAAAAAAACAGAAAAAAAAAACAAATACCATGAATCCACCCCACAAGTCCTCATAAACCTACCTGATGTTCTCCAAAACCCCAATTTACACTTTTCCACCATGATGACCACGGAAAACCCAACAAAACCCAACGGAGAACACAAAACACATCAAAAACACCACAAACAAGAACGGAATCACCCCCAAAACTGGAACAAAATCCCCAAAAAGCACGGATCAAATCCCAAAAACGCCCTAAACATACCTGATGTTCTCCAAAGCCCACTATTCAGCCTTTTCCACCAAAATGAACAAGGAACACACAACGAAACAAAACAGAGACCACAAAACACGTCAAAAACACACCAAACAAGAACGGGATCACCCCCAAAACTGGAACAAAATCCCCCAAAACCATAGATCCACTCAAAAAACACCCTAAATCTACCTGATGTTCTCCAAAACCCACAATTTACACTTTTCCACCATGATGACCACGGAAAACCCAACGAAACCCAACGGAGAACCCAAAACACGTCAAAAACACCCCAAAAATGAATTGGATCACCCCCCCAAAAAAAAAAAAAAAAAAAAAACAGAAGAAAAAAACAAATACCGTTAATCCACCCCAAAAGTCCCCCTAAACCTACCTGATGTTCTCCAAAACCCACAATTTACACTTTTCCACCATGATGCCAACGGAAAACCCAACGAAACCCAACGGAGAACCCAAAACACATCAAAAAAGCCACAAACAAGAACGGAATCACCCCCAAAACTGGAACAAAATCCCCAAAAAGCACGGATCCAATCCCAAAACCACTCTAAACGTACCTGATGTTCTCCAAATCCAAATGTCCACTCCCAACCACCATAAAACCCATTAGGAACTCAACGAAACCCAACGGAAACCCCAAAACACATCAAAAACACCCCAGAAAAGAACTGGATCAGAAGAAAAAACACCAAAAACTATGAATTTCCCCACAAAACCACCCTAAACTCACCTGATCTTCTTCAAAACCCACAATCCATTCCCATTTACCTTAACAACCAACGAGAATCCAACTAAAACCCAACGGAGACCCCAAAACAAGTCAAAAACACCCCAAACAGGAACGGAATCACCCCCAAAACTGGGAGAAAATGCCCCCAAAACATAGATCCACCCCAAAACGACACTAAACCTACCTGATGTTCTCCAAAACCCGCAATTTACACTTTTCCAACATGATGACCAACAAGAACCCAACAAAACACAACGGAGACCCCAAAACACGTCAGAAACACCCCAAAAATGAATTGGATCACCCCCCCCAAAAAAAAAAAAAAAAAAAAAAAAAAAAAACAGAAGAAAACCCCAAATACCATGAATCCATCCAAAAGTCCCCCTAAACCTACCTGATGTTCTCCAAAACCCGCAATTTACACTTTTCCACCATGATGACCACGGAAAACCCAACGAAACCCAACGGAGAACCCAAAACACGTCAGAAACACCCCAAAAAAGAACGGGATCACCCCAAAACTGGAACAAAATCCCCCAAAACCATAGATCCAATCCCAAAACCAACCTAAACCTACCTGATGTTCTCCAAAACCAACAATTTACACTTTTCCACCATGATGACCACGGAAAACGCAACGAAACCCAATGGAGACCACAAAACACGTCAAAAACACCCCAAAAATGAATTGAATCACCCCCCCCCAAAAAAAAAAAAAAGAAAAAACAGAAGAAAACCCCATATATCATGAATCCACCCCAAAAGTCCCCCTAAACCTACCTGATGTTCTCCAAAACCCACAATTTACACTTTTCCACCATGATGACCACGGAAAACCCAACGAAACCCAACGGAGAACCCAAAACACGTCAAAAACACGCCAAAAAACAGCTGGATCACTAGAAAAAAAAACAGAACAAAACCCTAAAAACCTTGAATCTGCCCCAAAGGTCCTTATAAACCTCCCTAATGTTCTCCAAAACCCACAATTTACACTTTTCCACCATGATGACCACGGAAAACCCAACGAAACCCAACGGAGAACCCACAACACGTCAAAAACACCCCAAACAAAAACATTATCACCCCCAAACACGAAAGAAAACCCCAAAAGGCACGGATCCAATCCCAAAACCAACCTAAACCTACCTGATGTTCTCCAAAACCAACAATTTACACTTTTCCACCATGATGACCACGGAAAACGCAACGAAACCCAATGGAGACCCCAAAACACGTCAAAAACACCCCAAAAATAAATTGGATCACCCCCCCCCCAAAAAAAAAAAAAGAAAAAACAGAAGAAAACCCCATATATCATGAATCCACCCCAAAAGTCCCCCTAAACCTACCTGATGTTCTCCAAAACCCACAATTTACACTTTTCCACCATGATGACCACGGAAAACCCAACGAAACCCAACGGAGAACCCAAAACACGTCAAAAACACGCCGAAAAACAACTGGATCACTAGAAAAAAACAGAAGAAAACCCTAAAAACCTTGAATCTGCCCCAAAGGTCCTCATAAACCTACCTAATGTTCTCCAAAACCCACAATTCACACTTTTCCACCATGATGACCACGGAAAACCCAACGAAACCCAACGGAGAACCCAAAACACGTCAGAAACACCCCAAAAAAGAACGGGATCAACCCCAAAAACGAAAGAAAACCCCAAAAAGCACGGATCCAATCCCAAAACCAACCTAAACCTACCTGATGTTCTCCAAAACCAACAATTTACACTTTTCCACCATGATGACCACGGAAAACCCAACGAAACCCAACGGAGAACCCAAAACACGTCAGAAACACCCCAAAAAAGAACGGGATCAACCCCAAAAACGAAAGAAAACCCCAAAAAGCACGGATCCAATCCCAAAACCAACCTAAACCTACCTGATGTTCTCCAAAACCAACAATTTACCCTTTTCCACCATGATGACCACGGAAAACGCAACGAAACCCAATGGAGACCACAAAACACGTCAAAAACACCCCAAAAATGAATTGAATCACCCCCCCCCAAAAAAAGAAAAAAGAAAAAACAGAAGAAAACCCCATATATCATGAATCCACCCCAAAAGTCCCCCTAAACCTACCTGATGTTCTCCAAAACCCACAATTTACACTTTTCCACCATGATGACCACGGAAAACCCAACGAAACCCAACGGAGAACCCAAAACACGTCAAAAACACCCCAAACAAAAACATTATCACCCCCAAAAACGAAAGAAAACCCCAAAAAGCACGGATCCAATCCCAAAACCAACCTAAACCTACCTGATGTTCTCCAAAACCAACAATTTACCCTTTTCCACCATGATGACCACGGAAAACGCAACGAAACCCAATGGAGACCCCAAAACACGTCAAAAACACCCCAAAAATAAATTGGATCACCCCCCCCCAAAAAAAAAAAAAAGTAAAAACAGAAGAAAACCCCATATATCATGAATCCACCCCAAAAGTCCCCCTAAACCTACCTGATGTTCTCCAAAACCCACAATTTACACTTTTCCACCATGATGACCATGGAAAACCCAACGAAACCCAACGGAGAACCCAAAACACGTCAGAAACACCTCAAAAAAGAACGGGATCACCCCAAAAAAACAGAAAAAACAAAAACAAATACCATGAATCCACCCCAAAAGTCCCCCTAAACCTACCTGATGTTCTCCAAAACCCCAATTTACACTTTTCCACCATGATGACCACGGAAAACCCAACAAAACCCAACGGAGACCCCAAAACACGTCAAAAACACCCCAAAAAAGAACTGGATCAGAAGAAAAAACACCAAAAACTATGAATTTACCCGCAAAACCACCCTAAACTCACCTGATCTTCTTCAAAACCCACAATCCATTCCCATTTACCTTAACAACCAACGAGAATCCAACTAAAACCCAACGGAGACCCCAAAACAAGTCAAAAACACCCCAAACAAGAACAGGATAACCCTTAAAAAAGAAAGAAAACCCCAAAAAACATAGATCCACCCCAAAACGACACTAAACCTACCTGATGTTCTCCAAAAAACGCAATTTACACTTTTCCAACATGATGACCAACAAGAACCCAACAAAACATAACGGAGAGCCGAAACCCGTCAAAAACACCCCAAAAATGAATTGGATCACCCCCCCCCAAAAAAAAAAAAAAAAAAAAAAAAACAGAAGAAAAGCCCAAATACCATGAATCCACCCCAAAAGTCCCCCTAAACCTACCTGATGTTCTCCAAAACCCGCAATTTACACTTTTCCACCATGATGACCACGGAAAACCCAACGAAACCCAACGGAGAACCCAAAACACGTCAAAAACACGCCGAAAAACAACTGGATCACTAGAAAAAAACAGAAGAAAACCCTAAAAACCTTGAATCTGCCCCAAAGGTCCTCATAAACCTACCTAATGTTCTCCAAAACCCACAATTTACACTTTTCCACCATGATGACCACGGAAAACCCAACGAAACCCAACGGAGAACCCAAAACACGTCAAAAACACCCCAAAAATAAATTGGATCACCCCCCCAAAAAAAAAAAAAAGAAAAAACAGAAGAAAACCCCATATATCATGAATCCACCCCAAAAGTCCCCCTAAACCTACCTGATGTTCTCCAAAACCCACAATTTACACTTTTCCACCATGATGACCACGGAAAACCCAATGAAACCCAACGGAGAACCCAAAACACGTCAGAAACACCCCAAAAAAGAACGGGATCACCCCAAAAAAACAGAAAAAAAAAAAACAAATACCATGAATCCACCCCAAATGTCCCCCTAAACCTACCTGATGTTCTCCAAAACCCCAATTTACACTTTTCCACCATGATGACCACTGAAAACCCAACAAAACCCAACGGAGACCCCAAAACACGTCAAAAACACCCCAAAAAAGAACTGGATCAGAAGAAAAAACACCAAAAACTATGAATTTCCCCGCAAAACCACCCTAAACTCACCTGATCTTCTTCAAAACCCACAATCCATTCCCATTTACCTTAACAACCAACGAGAATCCAACTAAAACCCAACGGAGACCCCAAAACAAGTCAAAAACACCCCAAACAAGAACAGGATAACCCTTAAAAAAGAAAGAAAACCCCAAAAAACATAGATCCACCCCAAAACGACACTAAACCTACCTGATGTTCTCCAAAAAACGCAATTTACACTTTTCCAACATGATGACCAACAAGAACCAAACAAAACATAACGGAGAGCCGAAACCCGTCAAAAACACCCCAAAAATGAATTGGATCACCCCCCCCAAAAAAAAAAAAAAAAAAAAAAAACAGAAGAAAAGCCCAAATACCATGAATCCACCCCAAAAGTCCCCCTAAACCTACCTGATGTTCTCCAAAACCCACAATTTACACTTTTCCACCATGATGACCACGGAAAACCCAACGAAACCCAACGGAGAACCCAAAACACGTCAAAAACACCCCAAACAAAAACATTATCACCCCCAAAAACGAAAGAAAACCCCAAAAAGCACGGATCCAATCCCAAAACCACTCTAAACGTACCTGATGTTCTCCAAATCC
The DNA here is from genome assembly GCF_965140915.1 of Aythya marila. Lineage (NCBI taxonomy): Eukaryota > Metazoa > Chordata > Aves > Anseriformes > Anatidae > Aythya > Aythya marila. Next base: position 27,171 of record NW_028136945.1, on the reverse strand, counting down.
AAATGTCCACTCCCAACCACCATAAAACCCATTAGGAACTCAACGAAACCCAACGGAAACCCCAAAACACGTCAAAAACTCCCCAGAAAAGAACTGGATCAGAAGAAAAAACACCAAAAACTATGAATTTCCCCGCAAAACCACCCTAAACTCACCCGATCTTCTTCAAAACCCACAATCCACTCCCATTTACCTTAATGACCAACGAGAATCCAACTAAAACCCAACGGAGACCCCAAAACAAGTCAAAAACACCCCAAACAAGAACGGAATCACCCCCAAAACTGGAAGAAAATCCCCAAAAAACATAGATCCACCCCAAAACGACACTAAACCTACCTGATGTTCTCCAAAACACGCAAGTTAAACTTTTCCAACATGATGAAAAACAAGAACCCAACAAAACCCAACAGAGACCCCAAAACATGTCAAAAACACCCCAAAAAAGAACGGGATCACCCCCAAAACTGGAAGAAAATTCCCCCCCCCAAAAATTTACAATTTTCACCATGATGACCAACATGAACCAAACGAAAACCCAAAAGGAGACACCAAAACACGTCAAAAACACCCCAAAAAAGAAAGGGATCACCCATAAACTGGAAGAAAATCCCCAAAAAGCACAGATCCAATCCCGAAACCAGCCTAAACATACCTGATGTTCTCCAAAACCCACAAATTTACCCTTTTCCACCATGATGACCATGGAAAACCCAACGAAACCCAATGGAGACAAAAAACATGTCAAAAAAAAAAAAAAAAAAAAAAGAACAGGATCTCCCCAAAAAACAGAAGAAAAACCCAAATGCCATAGATCCACCCCAAAAGTCCCCCTAAGCCTACCTGAAGTTCTCCAAAACCCACAATTTACCCTTTTTCACAATGATGACCAACGAGAACCCAACAAAACCCAGGAGACCCCAAAACACGTCAAAAACACCCCAAAAAAGAACAGGATCACCCCAAAAAAACAGAAGAAAACCCCAAATACCATGAATCCACCCCAAAAGTCCCCCTAAACCTACCTGAAGTTCTCCAAAACCCACAATTTACACTTTTCCACCATGATGACCACGGAAAACCCAACGAAACCCAACGGAGAACCCAAAACACGTCAAAAACACGCCGAAAAACAACTGGATCACTAGAAAAAAACAGAAGAAAACCCTAAAAACCTTGAATCTGCCCCAAAGGTCCTCATAAACCTACCTAATGTTCTCCAAAACCCACAATTTACACTTTTCCACCATGATGACCACGGAAAACCCAACGAAACCCAACGGAGAACCCAAAACACGTCAAAAACACCCCAAAAATAAATTGGATCACCCCCCCAAAAAAAAAAAAAAGAAAAAACAGAAGAAAACCCCATATATCATGAATCCACCCCAAAAGTCCCCCTAAACCTACCTGATGTTCTCCAAAACCCACAATTTACACTTTTCCACCATGATGACCACGGAAAACCCAATGAAACCCAACGGAGAACCCAAAACACGTCAGAAACACCCCAAAAAAGAACGGGATCACCCCAAAAAAACAGAAAAAAAAAAAACAAATACCATGAATCCACCCCAAATGTCCCCCTAAACCTACCTGATGTTCTCCAAAACCCCAATTTACACTTTTCCACCATGATGACCACTGAAAACCCAACAAAACCCAACGGAGACCCCAAAACACGTCAAAAACACCCCAAAAAAGAACTGGATCAGAAGAAAAAACACCAAAAACTATGAATTTCCCCGCAAAACCACCCTAAACTCACCTGATCTTCTTCAAAACCCACAATCCATTCCCATTTACCTTAACAACCAACGAGAATCCAACTAAAACCCAACGGAGACCCCAAAACAAGTCAAAAACACCCCAAACAAGAACAGGATAACCCTTAAAAAAGAAAGAAAACCCCAAAAAACATAGATCCACCCCAAAACGACACTAAACCTACCTGATGTTCTCCAAAAAACGCAATTTACACTTTTCCAACATGATGACCAACAAGAACCAAACAAAACATAACGGAGAGCCGAAACCCGTCAAAAACACCCCAAAAATGAATTGGATCACCCCCCCCAAAAAAAAAAAAAAAAAAAAAAACAGAAGAAAAGCCCAAATACCATGAATCCACCCCAAAAGTCCCCCTAAACCTACCTGATGTTCTCCAAAACCCACAATTTACACTTTTCCACCATGATGACCACGGAAAACCCAACGAAACCCAACGGAGAACCCAAAACACGTCAAAAACACCCCAAACAAAAACATTATCACCCCCAAAAACGAAAGAAAACCCCAAAAAGCACGGATCCAATCCCAAAACCACTCTAAACGTACCTGATGTTCTCCAAATCCAAATGTCCACTCCCAACCACCATAAAACCCATTAGGAACTCAACGAAACCCAACGGAAACCCCAAAACACGTCAAAAACTCCCCAGAAAAGAACTGGATCAGAAGAAAAAACACCAAAAACTATGAATTTCCCCGCAAAACCACCCTAAACTCACCCGATCTTCTTCAAAACCCACAATCCACTCCCATTTACCTTAATGACCAACGAGAATCCAACTAAAACCCAACGGAGACCCCAAAACAAGTCAAAAACACCCCAAACAAGAACGGAATCACCCCCAAAACTGGAAGAAAATCCCCAAAAAACATAGATCCACCCCAAAACGACACTAAACCTACCTGATGTTCTCCAAAACACGCAAGTTAAACTTTTCCAACATGATGAAAAACAAGAACCCAACAAAACCCAACAGAGACCCCAAAACATGTCAAAAACACCCCAAAAAAGAACGGGATCACCCCCAAAACTGGAAGAAAATTCCCCCCCCCAAAAATTTACAATTTTCACCATGATGACCAACATGAACCAAACGAAAACCCAAAAGGAGACACCAAAACACGTCAAAAACACCCCAAAAAAGAAAGGGATCACCCATAAACTGGAAGAAAATCCCCAAAAAGCACAGATCCAATCCCGAAACCAGCCTAAACATACCTGATGTTCTCCAAAACCCACAAATTTACCCTTTTCCACCATGATGACCATGGAAAACCCAACGAAACCCAATGGAGACAAAAAACATGTCAAAAAAAAAAAAAAAAAAAAAAGAACAGGATCTCCCCAAAAAACAGAAGAAAAACCCAAATGCCATAGATCCACCCCAAAAGTCCCCCTAAGCCTACCTGAAGTTCTCCAAAACCCACAATTTACCCTTTTTCACAATGATGACCAACGAGAACCCAACAAAACCCAGGAGACCCCAAAACACGTCAAAAACACCCCAAAAAAGAACAGGATCACCCCAAAAAAACAGAAGAAAACCCCAAATACCATGAATCCACCCCAAAAGTCCCCCTAAACCTACCTGAAGTTCTCCAAAACCCACAATTTACCCTTTTCCACCAAGATGCCAACAGAAAACCCAACAAAACCCAACAGAGACATCAAAACATGTCAAAAACACCCCAAAAAAGAACGGGATAACCCCCAAAACTGGAAGAAAATCCCCAAAAAGCATGGATCCAATCCCAAAACCACTCTAAACCTACCTGATCTTCTCCAAATCCCAAAGTCCACTCCCAACCACCATAAAACCCATTAGGAACTCAACAAAACGCAACAGAAACCCCAAAACACCTCAAAAACACCCCAAAAGCAAACCGGATCAGAAGAAAATACGTGATTTAACCCCAAGAAAACCCTTAAACCTACCTGATCTTCTCCAAATCCCAAAATCCACTCCCACCCACCATAAAACCCATTAGGAACTCAACGAAACGCAACGGAAACCCCAAAGCACGTCAAAAACACCCCAAAAAAGAACTGAATCAGAAGAAAGAACACCAAAAACTATGAATTTCCCCGCAAAACCACCCTAAACTCACCTGATCTTCTTCAAAACCCACAATCCACTCCCATTTCCCTTAAGGACCAACGAGAATCCAACTAAAACCCAACGGAGACCCCAAAACAAGTCAAAAACACCCCAAACAAGAACAGGATAACCCCTAAAAAAGAAAGAAAACCCCAAAAAAACATAGATCCACCCCAAAAACACACTAAACCTACCTGATGTTCTCCAAATCCCAAAGTCCACTCCCAACAAACTTAAAACACATGAGGAAATCAACAAAACGCAACGGAAACCCCAAAACACGTGAAAAACACCACAAAAAAAAGCGGGATGACCCCCAAAACCGAAAGAAAACCCTAAAACCCAACGAAACCCAACGGTTTTAAGAAAATTAAGCAAAAGAATTTTCATAGTGTCTAGGCAAGCATTATGCAGCTCCTTACTTCAGCAGGGAGCTTTCGCAACTCCCGCTCCTCAAACAGAACTCCTTGTTTTTATAATACAAAAGACAATGAGCAAACATTTATGGTGTATTACCCTAAGTTTTTGGGTTAGGGTTTTTTGCGTCTTAATGTTTTGGGGTTAGGGTTTGGAGCGCCCTAAGTTTTCGGGCTAGGGCTTTGAGCATTCCTAACGTTTTGGGTTGGGTTTGGGTTTTGAGCATCCTAAGATTTTGGGTTGGGGGTTTTAGGCATAGGTCTTCAGGGGTTTAGTGTGGTAAATAGTTTGGGTTAGGTCTGTAGGGGTTTCGAGGTTTTTTGGATGTTAGGGCTTGAGGCTTTTTTTGTAAGGGCGGTGAGGGTTCCAGTGAGTGCTGGTAAATGCAGTTCTGGAGCACTCGGCCTGTGATTGGCCATGCTGGCTGTGCGGGGAATGCTGGTAGGTGTAGTTTTCCGGCACTGGGAGGCCATGTTGCGTGCCCAGAGCATGCCGGAAGATGTAGTTCTCGGGACTCCGGACTTCCGGGAGGCCATGTTGCGTACCCAGAGTATGCCGGGAAATGTAGTTTTCGGATTCGGGACTTCCGGGAGGCCATGTTGAATGCCCAGAGCATACCGGGAGATGTAGTTCTTGGGAACTAGGGTTGGGGCTAGGGCTGGGGCTAGAGTTAGGGTTTCGGGTGGGGGTTGGGGGTTATTGTTAGGGTTAGTGGTTTAGGGTTAGGCTTAGAAGGTTATGGTTAGGGATAGGTTAGGGGTAGGTTTAGAGGGTTAGGGTAAGGGTTAGGGGTTAGGGGTTTGGACTGTGGTTAGGCTTAGGGTAAGGGTTAGGGTGAGGGTATTAGGGTTAGGGTTTGGGTTCAGATTAGGGTAAGGGTTAGGGCAAAGGTAAGTGTTAGGGTAAGGCTTAGGGTGAGGATAAGGTTTAGGGAAAGCATTAGGTTTAGGGTAAGGGTTGGGGTAAGGGTTAGGGTAAGGGTAAGGATTAGGGTTAGGTTTAGGGTAAGAATAAGGGTAAGCTAATGGTTAGGATAAGGGTAAGGGTTAGGGTAAAGGTTTTCATTTGTTAAAGCTGAAACGCAGTATGCAATCTGGGACGTCACAGCCAGAGCTGCCTATGGCAAGGTGAGAGAGGAAAAGATGGAGCAGATGTTTTACTCCTAGTTTTTTCTTTATACGTAAATAAAAGTTTGAGCTAATTCCAGTTGGAAGAGTTCCAATTACTTGCTTCGTCATAATGTCTTTTAATATTGAAAGCTGCAGCAAAAGCATGGGGATTTTTGCTTCTAGAAACACCCTAGTTCTCTTGTCTGCACTATGCATGCTTTTGAGCTAAAACTGATTAAAAAATAAAAAGAAAAATCACACACACACAAAAAAAAAAAAAAAAAAAAAAAAAACACCACAGCTGCTGCTGCTGCTCTCTTCCTACTTCCTTGTGCTTTGCCCCTACCCTTCCCAGGTGATTGGATTTGGGTGCTAGTCGGGGCCAAATGGTATGTGAGTCCCAGGCACCCCCTCAGAGAGCTCATTCTGCTTGGGCTGCTCTTTGGGGTGTTTGTTTTTCCTTCGGTCAGTTGCAGGCTTCTTCAGGTGGATGAGAGTTTATGGACTGATGCGTTTCCAAGTAGCGAGGGGTACGCACATCTTTTTGAGGTAACAGTTGGTAGGATCTGTTAGAATAAACTAATGTAGTATTGATGCCTTTATTGCATGCAGTTCTTTTTCAGGTGAGTAACTGTTGCGAGTAACTGAAGTCAATGTTACTTGGTGTGTTTGCTATGCAGTGCCTGTGCGGACTATTGCACGAGACACAGCTTTCTGACATCTGGCCCAGCAACTACTAAATAAGGGGAGGGGAGAAGCTGAAGAACAACCAAAGGACAAAGCCTGGGAGGAAGACTACGAGCCTTCAGTACGAGCGGCCCCCAGAGGGACCACCGGAGACTGATAACGCATGCACCAGTGGGAGGGTTTGGATTCTGGGAACTAATTAGAATAACCCTGCCTTTCGTAGAAGTAGTAATGAATATGTATTAGCCTAGCAGCATAGAAACCAGCCGCCTGATGTAACTTGTGTGCGTCTTGGTGGAGCAGAGACTCCTGGCGCACCCAGCGCTGCTTGCTTACCTCTATTCCTTTAATAAATCATAAACATTAATTGTAAGCCTATTTGGGACTCGGTCATTTATTACAAGTGGGACCTCCCGATGGGTGGAAGCTGTCGGGATAGCTCGGGATGCTGAGGCGTGGTGCTGCAAGGAGGTTGGTGGTCGGTGGCGCCCTGGGGCAGGCCGAATTGGGAGGGGGCGAGGCGGCGGGTGGTCGGTGGCTTCTGTGGAAAAGGCGCTTGTATGGGGGGGCTGCGCATTCAGAGGAACCTTGACAGGCTGCAGATAGGGGCAGGCAGGAACCTTTTGAAGTTCAGGAGAGGGAAATGCCAAGCCCTACCCCTAGGGAGAAACACCTCTGTTTACCTGCACTGTCTAGCTCGATACTGAATAAGCATTTCTTCATGGAAGGGGTGCTTTGCTATTAGAACAGGCTGCCCGGGGAAGTGGTAAGAGACCCGATCCTTAAAAGTATTGAAGAGACATGTGGACATAGCCCGGGAGTCCGGCCTCCGGCAGGGCGGGAGCTGGCTCTTCCGAGCCCCTGTGCTCCGGTCTTGTGCGACGCGTTTGCAAGCAGCACCGGGTGCCGGGTCCGACATCGGACGGTTCGGGGACGGCGATTCCGGGGCCGTCGGCTAGCGGGGGCCGGCTATGTCGTGTCCCGGGGATCCGACTTCAGGGGGCGTGGGGGCCGGCCGTGCAGTGAAGCGGGGGGCTGGCGTCCGCCGGCTTCCCAGAGAGCGGGCTTTCGGTCCCGTGCGGTTCGGTGGCCGGCCGTCCCGAAACCCTGGGCTTGTGCTAGACTCAGCGGGCTCCGGGGCCGAACTCGGCTTCTCGGGGCCGGCGGTCCCGGTGTCCAGGTGTCCCGCCTCGGGCGGCGCGGGGCCGGCTGTCCCTAGCAGCTGGGTTCCCAAGAGCTTCTGGGCTCCCAAGCGTCGCCCAAGACCGGATCCCAGAGAATCGGGACGGCCGGCCACACCGCTGCGACTAGCACAAGCGTCTCCCGACAACGGAGCCCAGGAGCTTGCGAGGGTCAGATTCCGCGCCCCGGGATAGAGAAACGGGGAGCGCGGGTCGGCCGGCCGCAGCTTCGCACGGGACCGAACCCCCTGTCTCCGGCACGGCCAGACCCCGAGCCGGCAGACAGCAGCCTCCCGCTTCACGGCACGGTCGACCCCCAACCCGCCCGAGTTCTGATCGCCGGGACACGGGACAGCCGGCCGCGCCGCCCGAGGCCGGACACCTGGAGCCCGGGACCGCCGTCCCTGACAAAGCCAAAGTCGGACCCGGACCCCGCTGCGGCTAGCACACGCGTCGCCCAGGACCGCAGCCTAGGACCTCGGGACGGTCGCATCCCGCGCCTCCGGCAGGAGCTACCCGGGAGGGCAGGACGGCCTGCCGCAGCTCCGCAAGAGACCGAACCTGCTGGATTCCGGGACGGCCAGAGCCCGAGCCGGTGGGCAGCAGCCTCCCGCTTCACGGCTCGGCAGTGAAGCTCACGGTTCATCGCCCGGCTCACGGTTCGTCGCCCGACTTCGGATCCACGGGACAGCCGGCACCCGCGCCGCCGGAGGCCGGACACACGGGCTTCGGGATCGCCGTCCCCGAACCGCACGAAGTCACACACGGTCTCCGGTGCGTCCAGCACACGCATCGCAAAGACCGGAGCCCAGATTATAGGATCAGCCAGCCCCGCGCCGCCCGAGGTCGGACCGGGAACCCGGTGTGCTTGGCACATGCGTCGCCAAAGACCGGAGCCCTGGGAATCGTGATGGCCGGACCCCACGCAGCCCGAGTTCGGACCCACGGGACATGGGACAGCCGGCACCCGTCCCCGAGCCTCTCGAGGTCGGACCCGGACCCCGTGTGTTGGGGCTGTCTGAGCTGGAGTCACCTTTCCCCTGCAGCAGCCCGCACAGTGCTGTACTCTGCACTCGTAGCTGGAACAACACTGATATCACTCCAGTGTTGTGTCTGCGTAGTGCTGGCACAGCATCAGGACTCCTTCCAAGCCCCCAAGAGCCAGCAATCTAGGAGTGGGCAAGTGATGGGGAGGGGACGTTGTCGGGCCAGCTGACCTAAACCAACCAAAGGGATATTCTGTAACACCCGATGTCACACTCAGCAATAAAAGGGGGGGCTCTCGTGGGCGAGGGGGCTGTTCCTCCTGAACATCCACTACGCGTTTGAGGCCATGCTTCCCAGGACGTGGCCGAACACCGCTCGCTGATGGGAAGTAGAGAATATTTTTTTCTCTCTCTGTGCTTCCATGCGGACTTATTGTTTCTTTTGTTTCTTTTTCTCCCGATTCCCTTTCCCTTTAATTATACCTTTCTTCAAAAAATTTCAAACCTAGAGTTCTGTGTGTTGTATTTTCTCCCCCTTCCTCTTTGAGGAGAGGGGGAGTGAGAGAGCAGTTGTGGTGGAGCTCGGCTGCCCACCTGAGTAAAACCACCACTGTCGTTTTTGGCGCCCAACGTGGGGCTCGAGGGTTGAGATAACAATAGTGTTGATTGAAGTATTTACAACTAACATATTGGTTGTCATAATGCTCGGTTTTCTGGTAATACTTTTCTGTGTGGATATGTTGTATGTAGCCCACTCTCTGTTTTCTTTTTTCCTTTACATCCGATCGGAGAAAATGTTGAAGTCTGTGCTTGTTTTTTTAACATGTTGTGCTGTAACATACTGGCCTTCAGTTTTGTTTGGTAGTCAAACCCGGCATTGTTATCCTCCTGGTCTCTGGAATTATATTATTGAAAATTTAAAGAATTACAGTGCCTTCTTTTTTGCCGCCAGCAGTCAATCAGTGAATAATATCGGGTGTGGTGCCTTCTACTTTTCTCCCTGTGGGCTACTTACAGCAGCCTTTCAGTATCTTGGATACCCCTGGTGAGATATTACCCTCCTATTACTAGGTCTAGTGTTTGTCTTCTTCCCCAAGGCAAAGCAGTTTATTAAGAATATTATCCAAGGACCTGTCCCCAGACAACGTTGTGGGTGGCAAGGTGTGTGGGACAGGTACCTATCACGGTTTTCTCCTCCAGTGGTTCTAAATTTCACCCCTGAACAAGTACAAAATCCAAGAAATTTGGTAGAATGTTTGAAAGATGTATGCCCTGACCCTGGCAATACTAGAGAACTCCACTAGCTGGCTGCACTCTGCTGGGGTCTGGCTGCTTCGATGCCGCGATAGCGGGGCCAATACACAACAGCTAGAAGGCAATGAAGCCAAGCAGCTGGGATCCCTTTCTGGAGAAAGGCTCATTGACAGAGTAATTGGAAGAGAGGCACAAGTTATCAGCCTCTGGAGGCGAATCCTAACAGCTGTGAAAGAAAGGTATCCCCACAAAGAGAACATTGTAAAAAAATGGACACTATGGATAAGGGACCACTATGGATATGGATAAGATTCCAGCAGCTGCGGGAATTAGCTGTGCTGGAGATGCTTTATAGTGATTTAAACAACGCCCAGGCACCTAAAGACCCCGATGAAGTCCAATGCACAGCGTCCATGTGGCGGAAGTTTGTACGGGCTGCACCCCCAAAACATTCCAGCACACTGGCAGTCATGGGTTGGGACGAGGGGATGGGGCCAACTGTGGACAACGTGTCCAATCAACTTCATAAATATGAAGAAAATCTCTCTGCCCCAGTACGGGGCTGCATTTCAGCTGTGGAGAGACTGTCCCAACGGTTAGATGAACACATAGCTTCGTCCTCACCTAGACGGAAAAATCTTTCGGCCTTCAAGCACCAGCAGTCCCCGGCTCAAACAAGGGAGAATCCGGGACGCACACCGCGAGGTACCTTGTGGTTTTATTTACGTGACCACGGGGAAGATAGGAGGAAGTGGGACGGTGAACCGACCTCGGCCCTAGCTGCTCGGCTACGTGAGCTACGGAAAGATACAGCAGCAACAAAGAGGGCCCCTAGGAGGATTGCTGCCCCAGTTTCAGTTGAACAGTCCCCCAGAGGGAGTAGAAGGAACAGTAATACTCCTGACCCTGATGAAGAGACTTCTCTTTCACGTTTGGAAGAAATAATTGATAGATACTCCGACCAGGACTAGTGGGGCCCTGCCTCTGGCCAGGTAGAGGAGAGGAACAACCGGATTTACTGGACTGCGTGGATTCGATGGCCTGGCACACCGAAGCCGCAAAAATAGAAAGCTTTAGTGGACACAGGCGCACAGTGTACCCTAATGCCGTCAGGCCACCAAGGGGCAGAACCCATCTCTATCTCCGGAGTGACGGGGGGATCCCAAGAGCTAACCATATTGTAAGCTGAAGTGAGTCTAACGGGGAATGAGTGGCAAAAGCACCCCATCGTGACTGGCCCAGAGGCTCCGTGCATCCTCGGCATAGACTACCTCAGGAAAGGGTACCTCAAGGATCCAACAGGGTACCGGTGGGCTTTTGGCATAGCTGCCTTGAGCACAGAGAAGATTAAGCAGCTGTCTACCCTGCCTGGTCTCTCACAAGACCCTTCTGCTGTAGGGTTGCTGAGGATTGAAGAACAGCAAGTGCCAATTGCGACTACAACTGTGCACCGGTGGCAATAGCGCACCAACCGAGACTCCCTGATTCCTCTCCATGAGTTAGTTCACCATCTGGAGAGCCAAGGAGCGATCAGCAAGACTCATTCACCTTTTAACAGTCCTATATGGCCAGTGCGAAAGTCCAATGGCGAGTGGAGGCTAACAGTGGACTATCGGGGCCTGAATGAAGTCACACCACCACTAAGTGCAGCAGTGCCAGACATGCTCGAAAGAGGAATTGACCACTGAGGCCATCACACAGGTTACCCATCAGTGTGAGACCTGTGCTGCAATCAAACGAGCCATAAGGGTGAAGCCTTCCTGGAACAGGGGCAGATGGCTTGGATTTCGATCTGGTGAGGTCTGGCAGATTGACTACATCGGACCACTTCCACAAACCCGCCAAGGCAAACGGTACACAATCACCATGGAAGAAGCAACTACTGGGTGGCTGGAAACATACCCTGTAAACCATGCCACGGCCCGAAACACTATCTTGGGCCTAGAAAGACAAGTACTGTGGCGACATGGTCCACCAGAAAGAATTGAGTCCGACAATGGGAGTCACTTCCGAAACAATTTGATCACTTCCTGGGCCAAGAGACATGGCATTGAATGGGTGTATCACATCCCTTATAACCCACAAGCCTCTGGGAAGGTTGAGAGGTACAATGGACTGTTAAAAACTATGCTGCGAGCATTGCGTGCTGCGACATGGAAACATTGGGGTATAAATCTACCAGAGGCCACTTGGCTAGTTAACAACAGGGGGTCTGAAAGCCGTGCTGGTCCTGCTGAAACAAAACCCCTACACACTGTGGGAGAAGCTAAAGTCACTGTAGTGCATGTGGGGAAGTGGATGGGGAAGGCGGTGTGGGTTGCCCCTGCCATGGGAAAAGGCAAACCCACTCGTGGGATTGTCTTTGCCCAAGGTCCAGGGTATACCTGGTGGGTGATGCAGAAAGAAGGGGATATCAAGTGTGTGCCTCAAGGAGATTTAACACTGGGAGAAAATTAATCTTAAAGAGAAGCACAAACATAAAAATGCTTCAATGGACAGAAAACTATGGTGATGAGACCACCTATATACTAAACTGACTTAATTGTGACACAAATGTTATGGAATAAGGGGTGGAAGTTCTGTTGGGTCTGTCTGAGCTGGAGTCACCTTTTCCCTGCGGCAGCCCGCACAGTGCTGTACTCTGCACTCGTAGCTGGAACAACACTGAAATCACTCCAGTGTTGTGTCTATTGCTGCATAGTGCTGGCACAGCATCAGGACTCCTTCCAAGTCCCCAAGAGCCAGGCACGGGTGCCGGCTGTCCCTTGTCTCGTGGGTCCGAACTCGGGCTGCGTGGGGTCCGGCCATCACGCTTCCCAGGGCTCCGGTCTTTGGCGACGCATGTGCCAAGCGCACCGGGTTCCCGGTCCGACCTCGGGCGGCGCGGGGCTGGCTGATCCTATAATCTGGGCTCCGGTCTTTGCGATGCGTGTGCTGGACGCACCGGAGACCGTGTGTGACTTCGTGCGGTTCGGGGACGGCGATCCCGAAGCCCGTGTGTCCGGCCTCCGGCGGCGCGGGTGCCGGCTGTCCCGTGGATCCGAAGTCGGGCGACGAACCGTGAGCCGGGCGATGAACCGTGAGCTTCACTGCCGAGCAGTGAAGCGGGAGGCTGCTGCCCACCGGCTCGGGCTCTGGCCGTCCCGGAATCCAGCAGGTTCGGTCTCTTGCGGAGCTGCGGCAGGCCGTCCTGCCCTCCCGGGTAGCTCCTGCCGGAGGCGCGGGATGCGACCGTCCCGAGGTCCTAGGCTGCGGTCCTGGGCGACGCGTGTGCTAGCCGCAGCGGGGTCCGGGTCCGACTTTGGCTTTGTCAGGGACGGCGGTCCCGGGCTCCAGGTGTCCGGCCTCGGGCGGCGCGGCCGGCTGTCCCGTGTCCCGGCGATCAGAACTCGGGCGGGTTGGGGGTCGACCGTGCCGTGAAGCGGGAGGCTGCTGTCTGCCGGCTCGGGGTCTGGCCGTGCCGGAGACAGGGGGTTCGGTCCCGTGCGAAGCTGCGGCCGGCCGACCCGCGCTCCCCGTTTCTCTATCCCGGGGCGCGGAATCTGACCCTCGCAAGCTCCTGGGCTCCGTTGTCGGGAGACGCTTGTGCTAGTCGCAGCGGTGTGGCCGGCCGTCCCGATTCTCTGGGATCCGGTCTTGGGCGACGCTTGGGAGCCCAGAAGCTCTTGGGAACCCAGCTGCTAGGGACAGCCGGCCCCGCGCCGCCCGAGGCGGGACACCTGGACACCGGGACCGCCGGCCCCGAGAAGCCGAGTTCGGCCCCGGAGCCCGCTGAGTCTAGCACAAGCCCAGGGTTTCGGGACGGCCGGCCACCGAACCGCACGGGACCGAAAGCCCGCTCTCTGGGAAGCCGGCGGACGCCAGCCCCCCGCTTCACTGCACGGCCGGCCCCCACGCCCCCTGAAGTCGGATCCCCGGGACACGACATAGCCGGCCCCCGCTAGCCGACGGCCCCGGAATCGCCGTCCCCGAACCGTCCGATGTCGGACCCGGCACCCGGTGCTGCTTGCAAACGCGTCGCACAAGACCGGAGCACAGGGGCTCGGAAGAGCCAGCTCCCGCCCTGCCGGAGGCCGGACTCCCGGGCTATGTCCACATGTCTCTTCAATACTTTTAAGGATCGGGTCTCTTACCACTTCCCCGGGCAGCCTGTTCTAATAGCAAAGCACCCCTTCCATGAAGAAATGCTTATTCAGTATCGAGCTAGACAGTGCAGGTAAACAGAGGTGTTTCTCCCTAGGGGTAGGGCTTGGCATTTCCCTCTCCTGAACTTCAAAAGGTTCCTGCCTGCCCCTATCTGCAGCCTGTCAAGGTTCCTCTGAATGCGCAGCCCCCCCATACAAGCGCCTTTTCCACAGAAGCCACCGACCACCCGCCGCCTCGCCCCCTCCCAATTCGGCCTGCCCCAGGGCGCCACCGACCACCAACCTCCTTGCAGCACCACGCCTCAGCATCCCGAGCTATCCCGACAGCTTCCACCCATCGGGAGGGCCCACTTGTAATAAATGACCGAGTCCCAAATAGGCTTACAATTAATGTTTATGATTTATTAAAGGAATAGAGGTAAGCAAGCAGCGCTGGGTGCGCCAGGACTCTCTGCTCCACCAAGACGCACACAAGTTACATCAGGCGGCTGGTTTCTATGCTGCTAGGCTAATACATATTCATTACTACTTCTACGAAAGGCAGGGTTATTCTAATTAGTTCCCAGAATCCAAACCCTCCCACTGGTGCAGGCGTTATCAGTCTCCGGTGGTCCCTCTGGGGGCCGCTCGTACTGAAGGCTCGTAGTCTTCCTCCCAGGCTTTGTCCTTTGGTTGTTCTTCAGCTTCTCCCCTCCCCTTATTTAGTAGTTGCTGGGCCAGATGTCAGCTGTGTCTCGTGCAATAGTCCGCACAGGCACTGCATAGCAAACACACCAAGTAACATTGACTTCAGTTACTCGCAACAGTTACTCACCTGATAAAGAACTGCATGCAATAAAGGCATCAATACTACATTAGTTTATTCTAACAGATCCTACCAACTGTTACCTCAAAAAGATGTGCGTACCCCTCGCTACTTGGAAACGCATCAGTCCATAAACTCTCATCCACCTGAAGAAGCCTGCAACTGACCGAAGGAAAAACAAACACCCCAAAGAGCAGCCCAAGCAGAATGAGCTCTCTGAGGGGGTGCCTGGGACTCACATACCATTTGGCCCCGACTAGCACCCAAATCCAATCACCTGGGAAGGGTAGGGGCAAAGCACAAGGAAGTAGGAAGAGAGCAGCAGCAGCAGCTGTGGTGTTTTTTTTTTTTTTTTTTTTTTTTTTTTTGTGTGTGTGTGATTTTTCTTTTTATTTTTTAATCAGTTTTAGCTCAAAAGCATGCATAGTGCAGACAAGAGAACTAGGGTGTTTCTAGAAGCAAAAATCCCCATGCTTTTGCTGCAGCTTTCAATATTAAAAGACATTATGACGAAGCAAGTAATTGGAACTCTTCCAACTGGAATTAGCTCAAACTTTTATTTACGTATAAAGAAAAAACTAGGAGTAAAACATCTGCTCCATCTTTTCCTCTCTCACCTTGCCATAGGCAGCTCTGGCTGTGACGTCCCAGATTGCATACTGCGTTTCAGCTTTAACAAATGAAAACCTTTACCCTAACCCTTACCCTTATCCTAACCATTAGCTTACCCTTATTCTTACCCTAAACCTAACCCTAATCCTTACCCTTACCCTAACCCTTACCCCAACCCTTACCCTAAACCTAATGCTTTCCCTAAACCTTATCCTCACCCTAAGCCTTACCCTAACACTTACCTTTGCCCTAACCCTTACCCTAATCTGAACCCAAACCCTAACCCTAATACCCTCACCCTAACCCTTACCCTAAGCCTAACCACAGTCCAAACCCCTAACCCCTAACCCTTACCCTAACCCTCTAAACCTACCCCTAACCTATCCCTAACCATAACCTTCTAAGCCTAACCCTAAACCACTAACCCTAACAATAACCCCCAACCCCCACCCGAAACCCTAACTCTAGCCCCAGCCCTAGCCCCAACCCTAGTTCCCAAGAACTACATCTCCCGGTATGCTCTGGGCATTCAACATGGCCTCCCGGAAGTCCCGAATCCGAAAACTACATTTCCCGGCATACTCTGGGTACGCAACATGGCCTCCCGGAAGTCCGGAGTCCCGAGAACTACATCTCCCGGCATGCTCTGGGCACGCAACATGGCCTCCCAGTGCCGGAAAACTACACCTACCAGCATTCCCCGCACAGCCAGCATGGCCAATCACAGGCCGAGTGCTCCAGAACTGCATTTACCAGCACTCACTGGAACCCTCACCGCCCTTACAAAAAAAGCCTCAAGCCCTAACATCCAAAAAACCTCGAAACCCCTACAGACCTAACCCAAACTATTTACCACACTAAACCCCTGAAGACCTATGCCTAAAACCCCCAACCCAAAATCTTAGGATGCTCAAAACCCAAACCCAACCCAAAACGTTAGGAATGCTCAAAGCCCTAGCCCAAAAACTTAGGGCGCTCCAAACCCTAACCCCAAAACATTAAGACGCAAAAAACCCTAACCCAAAAACTTAGGGTAATACACCATAAATGTTTGCTCATTGTCTTTTGTATTATAAAAACAAGGAGTTCTGTTTGAGGAGCGGGAGTTGCGAAAGCTCCCTGCTGAAGTAAGGAGCTGCATAATGCTTGCCTAGACACTATGAAAATTCTTTTGCTTAATTTTCTTAAAACCGTTGGGTTTCGTTGGGTTTTAGGGTTTTCTTTCGGTTTTGGGGGTCATCCCGCTTTTTTTTTGTGGTGTTTTTGACGTGTTTTGGGGTTTCCGTTGCGTTTTGTTGATTTCCTCATGTGTTTTAAGTTTGTTGGGAGTGGACTTTGGGATTTGGAGAACATCAGGTAGGTTTAGTGTGTTTTTGGGGTGGATCTATGTTTTTTTGGGGTTTTCTTTCTTTTTTAGGGGTTATCCTTTTCTTGTTTGGGGTGTTTTTGACTTGTTTTGGGGTCTCCGTTGGGTTTTAGTTGGATTCTCGTTGGTCCTTAAGGGAAATGGGAGTGGATTGTGGGTTTTGAAGAAGATCAGGTGAGTTTAGGGTGGTTTTGCGGGGAAATTCATAGTTTTTGGTGTTCTTTCTTCTGATTCAGTTCTTTTTTGGGGTGTTTTTGACGTGCTTTGGGGTTTCCGTTGCGTTTCGTTGAGTTCCTAATGGGTTTTATGGTGGGTGGGAGTGGATTTTGGGATTTGGAGAAGATCAGGTAGGTTTAAGGGTTTTCTTGGGGTTAAATCACGTATTTTCTTCTGATCCGGTTTGCTTTTGGGGTGTTTTTGAGGTGTTTTGGGGTTTCTGTTGCGTTTTGTTGAGTTCCTAATGGGTTTTATGGTGGTTGGGAGTGGACTTTGGGATTTGGAGAAGATCAGCTAGGTTTAGGGTGGTTTTGGGATTGGATCCATGCTTTTTGGGGATTTTCTTCCAGTTTTGGGGGTTATCCCGTTCTTTTTTGGGGTGTTTTTGACATGTTTTGATGTCTCTGTTGGGTTTTGTTGGGTTTTCTGTTGGCATCTTGGTGGAAAAGGGTAAATTGTGGGTTTTGGAGAACTTCAGGTAGGTTTAGGGGGACTTTTGGGGTGGATTCATGGTATTTGGGGTTTTCTTCTGTTTTTTTGGGGTGATCCTGTTCTTTTTTGGGGTGTTTTTGACGTGTTTTGGGGTCTCCTGGGTTTTGTTGGGTTCTCGTTGGTCATCATTGTGAAAAAGGGTAAATTGTGGGTTTTGGAGAACTTCAGGTAGGCTTAGGGGGACTTTTGGGGTGGATCTATGGCATTTGGGTTTTTCTTCTGTTTTTTGGGGAGATCCTGTTCTTTTTTTTTTTTTTTTTTTTTTTTTTTTTTTTTTGACATGTTTTTTGTCTCCATTGGGTTTCGTTGGGTTTTCCATGGTCATCATGGTGGAAAAGGGTAAATTTGTGGGTTTTGGAGAACATCAGGTATGTTTAGGCTGGTTTCGGGATTGGATCTGTGCTTTTTGGGGATTTTCTTCCAGTTTATGGGTGATCCCTTTCTTTTTTGGGGTGTTTTTGACGTGTTTTGGTGTCTCCTTTTGGGTTTTCGTTTGGTTCATGTTGGTCATCATGGTGAAAATTGTAAATTTTGGGGGGGGGAATTTTCTTCCAGTTTTGGGGGTGATCCCGTTCTTTTTTGGGGTGTTTTTGACATGTTTTGGGGTCTCTGTTGGGTTTTGTTGGGTTCTTGTTTTTCATCATGTTGGAAAAGTTTAACTTGCGTGTTTTGGAGAACATCAGGTAGGTTTAGTGTCGTTTTGGGGTGGATCTATGTTTTTTGGGGATTTTCTTCCAGTTTTGGGGGTGATTCCGTTCTTGTTTGGGGTGTTTTTGACTTGTTTTGGGGTCTCCGTTGGGTTTTAGTTGGATTCTCGTTGGTCATTAAGGTAAATGGGAGTGGATTGTGGGTTTTGAAGAAGATCGGGTGAGTTTAGGGTGGTTTTGCGGGGAAATTCATAGTTTTTGGTGTTTTTTCTTCTGATCCAGTTCTTTTCTGGGGAGTTTTTGACGTGTTTTGGGGTTTCCGTTGGGTTTCGTTGAGTTCCTAATGGGTTTTATGGTGGTTGGGAGTGGACATTTGGATTTGGAGAACATCAGGTACGTTTAGAGTGGTTTTGGGATTGGATCCGTGCTTTTTGGGGTTTTCTTTCGTTTTTGGGGGTGATAATGTTTTTGTTTGGGGTGTTTTTGACGTGTTTTGGGTTCTCCGTTGGGTTTCGTTGGGTTTTCCGTGGTCATCATGGTGGAAAAGTGTAAATTGTGGGTTTTGGAGAACATCAGGTAGGTTTAGGGGGACTTTTGGGGTGGATTCATGGTATTTGGGCTTTTCTTCTGTTTTTTTTTTTTTTTTTTTTTTTTTGGGGGGGGGTGATCCAATTCATTTTTGGGGTGTTTTTGACGGGTTTTGGCTCTCCGTTATGTTTTGTTTGGTTCTTGTTGGTCATCATGTTGGAAAAGTGTAAATTGCGTTTTTTGGAGAACATCAGGTAGGTTTAGTGTCGTTTTGGGGTGGATCTATGTTTTTTGGGGTTTTCTTTCTTTTTTAAGGGTTATCCTGTTCTTGTTTGGGGTGTTTTTGACTTGTTTTGGGGTCTCCGTTGGGTTTTAGTTGGATTCTCGTTGGTTGTTAAGGTAAATGGGAATGGATTGTGGGTTTTGAAGAAGATCAGGTGAGTTTAGGGTGGTTTTGCGGGGAAATTCATAGTTTTTGGTGTTTTTTCTTCTGATCCAGTTCTTTTTTGGGGTGTTTTTGACGTGTTTTGGGTTCTCCGTTGGGTTTCATTGGGTTTTCAGTGGTCATCATGGTGGAAAAGTGTAAATTGTGGGTTTTGGAGAACATCAGGTAGGTTTAGGGGGACTTTTGGGGTGGATTCATGATATATGGGGTTTTCTTCTGTTTTTTCTTTTTTTTTTTTTTGGGGGGGGTGATCCAATTTATTTTTGGGGTGTTTTTGACGTGTTTTGGGTTCTCCGTTGGGTTTCGTTGGGTTTTCCGTGGTCATCATGGTGGAAAAGTGTAAATTGTTGGTTTTGGAGAACATTAGGTAGGTTTATGAGGACCTTTGGGGCAGATTCAAGGTTTTTAGGGTTTTCTTCTGTTTTTTTCTAGTGATCCAGTTGTTTTTCGGCGTGTTTTTGACGTGTTTTGGGTTCTCCGTTGGGTTTCGTTGCGTTTTCCGTGGTCATCATTGTGAAAAAGGGTAAATTGTGGGTTTTGGAGAACTTCAGGTAGGCTTAGGGGGACTTTTGGGGTGGATCTATGGCATTTGGGTTTTTCTTCTGTTTTTTGGGGAGATCCTGTTCTTTTTTTTTTTTTTTTTTTTTTTTTTTTTTTGACATGTTTTTTGTCTCCATTGGGTTTCGTTGGGTTTTCCATGGTCATCATGGTGGAAAAGGGTAAATTTGTGGGTTTTGGAGAACATCAGGTATGTTTAGGCTGGTTTCGGGATTGGATCTGTGCTTTTTGGGGATTTTCTTCCAGTTTATGGGTGATCCCTTTCTTTTTTGGGGTGTTTTTGACGTGTTTTGGTGTCTCCTTTTGGGTTTTCGTTTGGTTCATGTTGGTCATCATGGTGAAAATTGTAAATTTTGGGGGGGGGAATTTTCTTCCAGTTTTGGGGGTGATCCCGTTCTTTTTTGGGGTGTTTTTGACATGTTTTGGGGTCTCTGTTGGGTTTTGTTGGGTTCTTGTTTTTCATCATGTTGGAAAAGTTTAACTTGCGTGTTTTGGAGAACATCAGGTAGGTTTAGTGTCGTTTTGGGGTGGATCTATGTTTTTTGGGGATTTTCTTCCAGTTTTGGGGGTGATTCCGTTCTTGTTTGGGGTGTTTTTGACTTGTTTTGGGGTCTCCGTTGGGTTTTAGTTGGATTCTCGTTGGTCATTAAGGTAAATGGGAGTGGATTGTGGGTTTTGAAGAAGATCAGGTGAGTTTAGGGTGGTTTTGCGGGGAAATTCATAGTTTTTGGTGTTTTTTCTTCTGATTCAGTTCTTTTTTGGGGTGTTTTTGACGTGTTTTGGGGTTTCCGTTGGTTTTTGTTGGGTTCTTGTTGTTCATCATGGTGAAAACGTGTAAATTGTGGGTGTTGGAGAACATCAGGTAGGTTTAGGGGGACTTTTGGGGTGGATCAACGGCTTTTAGGGTTTTCTTTCGGTTTTGGGGGTGATCCCGCTTTTTTCTGTGGTGTTTTTGACGTGTTTTGGGGTTTCCGTTGCGTTTTGTTGATTTCCTAATGTGTTTTAAGTTTGTTGGGAGTGGACTTTGGGATTTGGAGAACATCAGGTAGGTTTAGTGTGTTTTTGGGGTGGATCTATGTTTTTTTGGGGTTTTCTTTCTTTTTTAGGGGTTATCCTGTTCTTGTTTGGGGTGTTTTTGACTTGTTTTGGGGTCTCCGTTGGGTTTTAGTTGGATTCTCGTTGGTCCTTAAGGGAAATGGGAGTGGATTGTGGGTTTTGAAGAAGATCAGGTGAGTTTAGGGTGGTTTTGCGGGGAAATTCATAGTTTTTGGTGTTTTTTCTTCTGATTCAGTTCTTTTTTGGGGTGTTTTTGACGTGTTTTGGGGTTTCCGTTGGGTTTCGTTGAGTTCCTAATGGGTTTTATGGTGGGTGGGAGTGGATTTTGGGATTTGGGGAAGATCAGGTAGGTTTAAGGGTTTTCTTGGGGTTAAATCACGTATTTTCTTCTGATCCGGTTTGCTTTTGGGGTGTTTTTGACGTGTTTTGGGGTTTCCGTTGGGTTTCGTTGAGTTCCTAATGGGTTTTATGGTGGTTGGGAGTGGACATTTGGATTTGGAGAACATCAGGTACGTTTAGAGTGGTTTTGGGATTGGATCCGTGCTTCTTGGGGTTTTCTTTGGTTTTGGGGGTGATCCTGTTCTTGTTTGGGGTGTTTTTGACGTGTTTTGGGGTTTCCGTTGGGTTTCGTTGGGTTTTCTGTGGTCATCATGGTGGAAAAGTGTAAATTGTGGGTTTTGGAGAACATCAGGTAGGTTTAGGGGGACTTTTGGGGTGGATTCATGATATATGGGGTTTTCTTCTGTTTTTTCTTTTTTTTTTTTTGGGGGGGGGGGTGATCCAATTCATTTTGGGGGTGTTTTTGACGTGTTTTGGGGTCTCCATTGGGTTTCGTTGCATTTTCCGTGGTCATCATGGTGGAAAAGGGTAAATTGTTGGTTTTGGAGAACATCAGGTAGGTTTAGGTTGGTTTTGGGATTGGATCTATGGTTTTGGGGGATTTTCTTTCGTTTTTGGGGGTGATCCCGTTCTTTTTTGGGGTGTTTTTGACGTGTTTTGGGGTCTCCGTTGGTATTCCTTGGGTTTTCCGTGGTCATGGTGGTGGAAAATTGTAAATTGTGGGTTTTGGAGAACTTCAGGTAGGTTTAGGGGAATTTTGGGGTGGATTCATGGTATTTGGTCTTTTCTTCTGTTTTTTTTTGGGTGATCCTGTTCTTTTTTGGGGTGTTTATGACGTGTTTTGGGGTCTCCGTTGGGTTTTAGTTGGGTTCTTGTTGGTCATCATGGTTAAAAAGGGTAAATTGTGGGTTTTGGAGAACATCAGGTAGGTTTAGGGGGACTTTTGGGGCAGAGTCATGTTTTTTGGTGTTTTCTTCTGTTTCTTAGGGTGGTCCCGTTCTTTTTTGGGAAATTTTTGAGGTGTTTGGGGGTCTCCGTGGGGTTTTGTTGTGTACTCGTTGGTCATCGTGGTGGAAAATGGTAAATTGTGGGTTTTGGAGAACATCAGGTAGGTTTAGGGTGGTTTTGGGATTGGATCCGTGCTTTTTGGGGATTTTCTTCCAGTTTATGGGTGATCCCTTTATTTTTGGGGGTGTTTTTGACGTGTTTTGGTGTCTCGTTTTGGGTTTTCGTTTGGTTCATGTTGGTCATCCTGGTGAAAAATTGTAAATTGTGGGTTTTGGAGAACATCAGGTAGGTTTAGGGGGACTTTTGGTGTGGATCTATGGCTTTTGGGGTTTTCTTTCGTTTTTAGGGTTTATCCCGTTTTTGTTTTGGGTGTTTTTGACTTCTTTTTGGGTCTCCGTTGTCCTTCGTTGGGTTTTCCATGGTCATCATGTTGGAAAATTGTAAATTGTGGGTTTTGGAGATCATCAGGTAGGTTTAGGGTGGTTTTGGGGTGGATCTATGATTTTGAAGGATTTTCTTCCAATTTTGGGGGTGATCCTTTTTTTTTTTTTTTTTTTTTTGACGTGTTTTGTGGTCTCCGTTGGGTTTCGTTGGGTTTTCCATGGTCATCAATGTGGAAAAGTGTAAATTGTGGGTTTTGGAGAACTTCAGGTTGGTTTAGGGGGATTTTTGGTGTGGATCTATGGCTTTTGGGGTTTTCTTTCGTTGTTGGGGTTGAACCAGTTCTTTTTTGGGATGTTTTTGACGTTTTTTGGGTCTCCGTTGGGTTTTGTTGGGTTCTCGTTGGTCGTTAAGCTAAATGGGAGTGGATTGTGGGTTTTGAAGAAGATCAGGTGAGTTTAGGGTGATTTGGGAGGGAAATGCATAGTTTTGTTTTTTTTTTTCTTCTGATCCAGTTCTTTTTTGGGGTGTTTTTGACGTGTTTTGGGGTTTCCGTTGCGTTTTGTTGAGTTCCTAATGGGTTTTATGGTGGGTGGGAGTGGATTTTGGGATTTGGAGAAGATCAGGTAGGTTTAAGGGTTTTCTTGGGGTTAAATTACGTATTTTCTTCTGATCCGGTTTGCTTTTGGGGTGTTTTTGAGGTGTTTTGGGGTTTCTGTTGCGTTTTGTTGAGTTCCTAATGGGTTTTATGGTGGTTGGGAGTGGACTTTGGGATTTGGAGAAGATCAGCTAGGTTTAGGGTGGTTTTGGGATTGGATCCATGCTTTTTGGGGATTTTCTTCCAGTTTTGGGGGTTATCCCGTTCTTTTTTGGGGTGTTTTTGACATGTTTTGATGTCTCTGTCGGGTTTTGTTGGGTTTTCTGTTGGCATCTTGGTGGAAAAGGGTAAATTGTGGGTTTTGGAGAACTTCAGGTAGGCTTAGGGGGACTTTTGGGGTGGATCTATGGCATTTGGGTTTTTCTTCTGTTTTTTGGGGAGATCCTGTTCTTTTTTTTTTTTTTTTTTTTTTTTTTTTTTTTTTTGACATGTTTTTTGTCTCCATTGGGTTTCGTTGGGTTTTCCATGGTCATCATGGTGGAAAAGGGTAAATTTGTGGGTTTTGGAGAACATCAGGTATGTTTAGGCTGGTTTCGGGATTGGATCTGTGCTTTTTGGGGATTTTCTTCCAGTTTATGGGTGATCCCTTTCTTTTTTGGGGTGTTTTTGACGTGTTTTGGTGTCTCCTTTTGGGTTTTCGTTTGGTTCATGTTGGTCATCATGGTGAAAATTGTAAATTTTGGGGGGGGGAATTTTCTTCCAGTTTTGGGGGTGATCCCGTTCTTTTTTGGGGTGTTTTTGACATGTTTTGGGGTCTCTGTTGGGTTTTGTTGGGTTCTTGTTTTTCATCATGTTGGAAAAGTTTAACTTGCGTGTTTTGGAGAACATCAGGTAGGTTTAGTGTCGTTTTGGGGTGGATCTATGTTTTTTGGGGATTTTCTTCCAGTTTTGGGGGTGATTCCGTTCTTGTTTGGGGTGTTTTTGACTTGTTTTGGGGTCTCCGTTGGGTTTTAGTTGGATTCTCGTTGGTCATTAAGGTAAATGGGAGTGGATTGTGGGTTTTGAAGAAGATCGGGTGAGTTTAGGGTGGTTTTGCGGGGAAATTCATAGTTTTTGGTGTTTTTTCTTCTGATCCAGTTCTTTTCTGGGGAGTTTTTGACGTGTTTTGGGGTTTCCGTTGGGTTTCGTTGAGTTCCTAATGGGTTTTATGGTGGTTGGGAGTGGACATTTGGATTTGGAGAACATCAGGTACGTTTAGAGTGGTTTTGGGATTGGATCCGTGCTTTTTGGGGTTTTCTTTCGTTTTTGGGGGTGATAATGTTTTTGTTTGGGGTGTTTTTGACGTGTTTTGGGTTCTCCGTTGGGTTTCGTTGGGTTTTCCGTGGTCATCATGGTGGAAAAGTGTAAATTGTGGGTTTTGGAGAACATCAGGTAGGTTTAGGGGGACTTTTGGGGTGGATTCATGGTATTTGGGCTTTTCTTCTGTTTTTTTTTTTTTTTTTTTTTTTTGGGGGGGGGTGATCCAATTCATTTTTGGGGTGTTTTTGACGGGTTTTGGCTCTCCGTTATGTTTTGTTTGGTTCTTGTTGGTCATCATGTTGGAAAAGTGTAAATTGCGTTTTTTGGAGAACATCAGGTAGGTTTAGTGTCGTTTTGGGGTGGATCTATGTTTTTTGGGGTTTTCTTTCTTTTTTAAGGGTTATCCTGTTCTTGTTTGGGGTGTTTTTGACTTGTTTTGGGGTCTCCGTTGGGTTTTAGTTGGATTCTCGTTGGTTGTTAAGGTAAATGGGAATGGATTGTGGGTTTTGAAGAAGATCAGGTGAGTTTAGGGTGGTTTTGCGGGGAAATTCATAGTTTTTGGTGTTTTTTCTTCTGATCCAGTTCTTTTTTGGGGTGTTTTTGACGTGTTTTGGGGTCTCCGTTGGGTTTTGTTGGGTTTTCAGTGGTCATCATGGTGGAAAAGTGTAAATTGGGGTTTTGGAGAACATCAGGTAGGTTTAGGGGGACATTTGGGGTGGATTCATGGTATTTGTTTTTTTTTTTTCTGTTTTTTTGGGGTGATCCCGTTCTTTTTTGGGGTGTTTCTGACGTGTTTTGGGTTCTCCGTTGGGTTTCATTGGGTTTTCCGTGGTCATCATGGTGGAAAAGTGTAAATTGTGGGTTTTGGAGAACATCAGGTAGGTTTAGGGGGACTTTTGGGGTGGATTCATGATATATGGGGTTTTCTTCTGTTTTTTCTTTTTTTTTTTTTTGGGGGGGGTGATCCAATTTATTTTTGGGGTGTTTTTGACGTGTTTTGGGTTCTCCGTTGGGTTTCGTTGGGTTTTCCGTGGTCATCATGGTGGAAAAGTGTAAATTGTTGGTTTTGGAGAACATTAGGTAGGTTTATGAGGACCTTTGGGGCAGATTCAAGGTTTTTAGGGTTTTCTTCTGTTTTTTTCTAGTGATCCAGTTGTTTTTCGGCGTGTTTTTGACGTGTTTTGGGTTCTCCGTTGGGTTTCGTTGCGTTTTCCGTGGTCATCATTGTGAAAAAGGGTAAATTGTGGGTTTTGGAGAACTTCAGGTAGGCTTAGGGGGACTTTTGGGGTGGATCTATGGCATTTGGGTTTTTCTTCTGTTTTTTGGGGAGATCCTGTTCTTTTTTTTTTTTTTTTTTTTTTTTTTTTTGACATGTTTTTTGTCTCCATTGGGTTTCGTTGGGTTTTCCATGGTCATCATGGTGGAAAAGGGTAAATTTGTGGGTTTTGGAGAACATCAGGTATGTTTAGGCTGGTTTCGGGATTGGATCTGTGCTTTTTGGGGATTTTCTTCCAGTTTATGGGTGATCCCTTTCTTTTTTGGGGTGTTTTTGACGTGTTTTGGTGTCTCCTTTTGGGTTTTCGTTTGGTTCATGTTGGTCATCATGGTGAAAATTGTAAATTTTGGGGGGGGGAATTTTCTTCCAGTTTTGGGGGTGATCCCGTTCTTTTTTGGGGTGTTTTTGACATGTTTTGGGGTCTCTGTTGGGTTTTGTTGGGTTCTTGTTTTTCATCATGTTGGAAAAGTTTAACTTGCGTGTTTTGGAGAACATCAGGTAGGTTTAGTGTCGTTTTGGGGTGGATCTATGTTTTTTGGGGATTTTCTTCCAGTTTTGGGGGTGATTCCGTTCTTGTTTGGGGTGTTTTTGACTTGTTTTGGGGTCTCCGTTGGGTTTTAGTTGGATTCTCGTTGGTCATTAAGGTAAATGGGAGTGGATTGTGGGTTTTGAAGAAGATCAGGTGAGTTTAGGGTGGTTTTGCGGGGAAATTCATAGTTTTTGGTGTTTTTTCTTCTGATTCAGTTCTTTTTTGGGGTGTTTTTGACGTGTTTTGGGGTTTCCGTTGGTTTTTGTTGGGTTCTTGTTGTTCATCATGGTGAAAACGTGTAAATTGTGGGTGTTGGAGAACATCAGGTAGGTTTAGGGGGACTTTTGGGGTGGATCAACGGCTTTTAGGGTTTTCTTTCGGTTTTGGGGGTGATCCCGCTTTTTTCTGTGGTGTTTTTGACGTGTTTTGGGGTTTCCGTTGCGTTTTGTTGATTTCCTAATGTGTTTTAAGTTTGTTGGGAGTGGCCTTTGGGATTTGGAGAACATCAGGTAGGTTTAGTGTGTTTTTGGGGTGGATCTATGTTTTTTTGGGGTTTTCTTTCTTTTTTAGGGGTTATCCTGTTCTTGTTTGGGGTGTTTTTGACTTGTTTTGGGGTCTCCGTTGGGTTTTAGTTGGATTCTCGTTGGTCCTTAAGGGAAATGGGAGTGGATTGTGGGTTTTGAAGAAGATCAGGTGAGTTTAGGGTGGTTTTGCGGGGAAATTCATAGTTTTTGGTGTTTTTTCTTCTGATTCAGTTCTTTTTTGGGGTGTTTTTGACGTGTTTTGGGGTTTCCGTTGGGTTTCGTTGAGTTCCTAATGGGTTTTATGGTGGGTGGGAGTGGATTTTGGGATTTGGGGAAGATCAGGTAGGTTTAAGGGTTTTCTTGGGGTTAAATCACGTATTTTCTTCTGATCCGGTTTGCTTTTGGGGTGTTTTTGACGTGTTTTGGGGTTTCCGTTGGGTTTCGTTGAGTTCCTAATGGGTTTTATGGTGGTTGGGAGTGGACATTTGGATTTGGAGAACATCAGGTACGTTTAGAGTGGTTTTGGGATTGGATCCGTGCTTCTTGGGGTTTTCTTTGGTTTTGGGGGTGATCCTGTTCTTGTTTGGGGTGTTTTTGACGTGTTTTGGGGTTTCCGTTGGGTTTCGTTGGGTTTTCTGTGGTCATCATGGTGGAAAAGTGTAAATTGTGGGTTTTGGAGAACATCAGGTAGGTTTAGGGGGACTTTTGGGGTGGATTCATGATATATGGGGTTTTCTTCTGTTTTTTCTTTTTTTTTTTTTTTGGGGGGGGGGTGATCCAATTCATTTTGGGGGTGTTTTTGACGTGTTTTGGGGTCTCCATT
>NW_028136946.1:0-21548 GCF_965140915.1 Aythya marila | reverse complement strand
GGTGGATATATGGTACTCATATTTTTTTTTTTTTTTTTTTTTTTTTGGGGGGGGGGGATGATTCTGGACTTTTTGTGTTGTTTTTGACGTGTTTTGGGGTCTCTGTTGGGTTTTGTTGTGTTCTTGTTGGTCATCATGGTAGAAAAGGGTAAATTGTGGGTTTTGGAGAATATCAGGTAGGTTTAGGGTGGTTTTGGGGTGGATCTATGGTTTTGGTGTATTTTCGTCCACTTTTGGGGGTGATACCGATATTTTTTGTGTTGTTTTTGACGTGTTTTGGGGTCTCCATTAGGTTTTGTTGGGTTCTTGTTGGTCATTATGTTAAATAGGTGTGGATTGTGGGTTTTGGAGAACATCAGGTAGGTTTAGGGTGGTTTTGGGGTGGATCTATGGTTTTGGGGGATTTTCTTCCAGTTTTGGGGGTGATGCCGTTCTTGTTTGGGGTGCTTTTGACGTTTTTTGGGGTCTCTGTTGGGTTTTGTTGGGTTCTCGTTGTTCATCGTGTTGGAAAAGGGTAAATTGTGGGTTTTGGAGAACATCAGGTAGGTTTAGGGTGGTTTTGG
Source organism: Aythya marila (assembly GCF_965140915.1). Classification (NCBI taxonomy): domain Eukaryota; kingdom Metazoa; phylum Chordata; class Aves; order Anseriformes; family Anatidae; genus Aythya; species Aythya marila. The sequence goes on along the minus strand of NW_028136946.1, from coordinate 20,985 downwards.
GGTGGATCTATGGTTTTGGCGTATTTTCTTCCAGTTTTGGGGGTGATGCCGATATTTTTTGGGGTGTTTTTGACGTGTTTTGGGGTCTCCATTAGGTTTTGTTGTGTTCTTGTTTGTCATTATGTTAAATAGGAGTGGATTGTGGGTTTTGGAGAACATCAGTTAGGTTTAGGGTGGTTTTGGGGTGGATCTATGGTTTTGGGGGATTTTCTTCGAGTTTTGGGGGTGATGCCGTTCTTGTTTGGGGTGTTTTTGACGTTTTTTGGGGTCTCTGTTGGGTTTTGTTGGGTTCTCGTTGGTCATCGTGTTGGAAAAGGGTAAATTGTGGGTTTTGGAGAACATCAGGTAGGTGTAGGGTGGTTTTGGGGTGGATCTATGGTTTTGGGGGATTTTCTTCCAGTTTTGGGGGTGATGCCATTTTTGTTTGGGGTGTTTTTTAATGTTTTTGGGGTCTCTGTTTGGTTTTGTTGGGTTCTCGTTGGTCATCATGGTGGAAAAGTGTAAATTGTTTGTTTTGTAGAACATCAGGTAGGTTTAGGGTGGTTTTGGGGTGGATATATGGTACTCAGTTTTTTTTTTTTTTTTTTTTTTTGGGGGGGGGGGGGATGATCCTGGACTTTTTGTGTTGTTTTTGACGTGTTTTGGGGTCTCTGTTGGGTTTTGTTGCGTTCTCGTTGGTCATCATGGTGGAAAAGGGTAAATTGTGGGTTTTGGAGAACATAGGTAGGTTTAGGGAGGTTTTGCGGTGGATCTATGGTTTTGGTGTTTTTTCTTCCAGTTTTGGGGGTGATACCGATATTTTTTGGGGTGTTTTTGACGTGTTTTGGGGTCTCTGTTGGGTTTTGTTGTGTTCTTGTTGGTCATTATGTTAAATAGGAGTGGATTGTGGATTTTGGCGGACATCAGTTAGGTTTAGGGTGGTTTTGGGGTGGATCTATGGTTTTGGCGTATTTTCTTCCAGTTTTGGGGGTGATGCCGATATTTTTTGGGGTGTTTTTCACGTGTTTTGGGGTCTCCATTAGGTTTTGTTGTGTTCTTGTTTGTCATTATGTTAAATAGGAGTGGATTGTGGGTTTTGGAGAACATCAGGTAGGTTTAGGGTGGTTTTGGGGTGGATCTATGGTTTTGGCGGATTTTCTTCGAGTTTTGGGGGTGATGCCGTTCTTGTTTGGGGTGTTTTTGACGTTTTTTGGGGTCTCTGTTGGGTTTTGTTGGGTTCTCGTTGGTCATCGTGTTGGAAAAGGGTAAATTGTGGGTTTTGGAGAACATCAGTTAGGTTTAGGGTGGTTTTGGGGTGGATCTATGGTTTTGGGGGATTTTCTTCCAGTTTTGGGGGTGATGCCGATATTTTTTGGTGTGTTTTTTAATGTTTTTGTGGTCTCTGTTTGGTTTTGTTGGGTTCTCGTTGGACATCATGGTGGAAAAGTGTAAATTGTGGGTTTTGGAGAACATCAGTTAGGTTTAGGGTTGTTTTGGGGTGGATATATGATACTCAGTTTTTTTTTTTTTTTTTTTTTTTTTTTGGGGGGGGGGATGATCAAGGACTTTTTGTGTTGTTTTTGACGTGTTTTGGGGTGTCTGTTGGGTTTTGTTGTGTTCTCGTTGGTCATCATGGTGGTAAAGTGTAAATTGTGGGTTTTGGAGAACATCAGGTAGGTTTAGGGAGGTTTTGCGGTGGATCTATGGTTTTGGTGTATTTTCTTCCAGTTTTGGGGGTTTGTGGGTTTTGGAGACCATCAGGTAGGTTTCGGGTGGTTTTGGGGTGGATCTATGTTTTGGCGGATTTCCTTCCAGTTTGGGCGCACAGTGTATTTGTGGGTTTTGGAGAACATCAGGTAGGTTTCGGGTGGTTTTGGGGTGGATCTATGGTTTTGGCGGATTTTCTTCCAGTTTTGGGGGTGATGCCGTTCTTGTTTGGGGTGCTTTTGACGTTTTTTGGGGTCTCTGTTGGGTTTTGTTGGGTTCTCGTTGGTCATCATAGTGGAAAAGTGTAAATTGTGGGTTTTGGAGAACATCAGGTAGGTTTAGGGTGGTTTTGGGGTGGATCTATGGTTTTGGCGTATTGTCTTCCAGTTTTGGGGGTGATACCGATATTTTTTGGGGTGTTTTTGACGTGTTTTGGGGTCTCCATTAGGTTTTGTTGGGTTCTTGTTTGTCATTATGTTAAATAGGAGTGGATTGTGGGTTTTGGAGGACATCAGTTAGGTTTAGGGTGGTTTTGGGGTGGATCTATGCTTTTGGTGTATTTTCTTCCAGTTTTGGGGGTGATGCCGATATTTTTTGGGGTGTTTTTGACGTGTTTTGGGGTCTCCATTAGGTTTTGTTGGGTTCTTGTTTGTCATTATGTTAAATAGGAGTGGATTGTGGGTTTTGGAGAACATCAGGTAGGTTTAGGGTGGTTTTGGGGTGGATCTATGGTTTTGGGGGATTTTCTTCCAGTTTTGGGGGTGATGCCGTTCTTGTTTGGGGTGTTTTTGACGTTTTTTGGGGTCTCTGTTGGGTTTTGTTGGGTTCTCGTTGGTCATCGTGTTGGAAAAGGGTAAATTGTGGGTTTTGGAGAACATCAGGTAGGTGTAGGGTGGTTTTGGGGTGGATCTATGGTTTTGGGGGATTTTCTTCCAGTTTTGGGGGTGATACCGATATTTTTTGGGGTGTTTTTGACGTGTTTTGGGGTCTCTGTTGGGTTTTGTTGTGTTCTTGTTTGTCATTATGTTAAATAGGAGTGGATTGTGGGTTTTGGAGAACATCAGGTAGGTTTAGGGTGGTTTTGGGGTGGATCTATGGTTTTGGCGGATTTTCTTCGAGTTTTGGGGGTGATGCCATTCTTGTTTGGGGTGTTTTTGACGTTTTTTGGGGTCTCTGTTGGGTTTTGTTGGGTTCTCGTTGGTCATCGTGTTGGAAAAGTGTAAATTGTGGGTTTTGGAGAACATCAGGTAGGTGTAGGGTGGTTTTGGGGTGGATCTATGGTTTTGGCGTATTTTCTTCCAGTTTTGGGGGTGATGCCGATATTTGTTGGGGTGTTTTTGACGTGTTTTGGGGTCTCCATTAGGTTTTGTTGTGTTCTTGTTTGTCATTATATTAAATAGGAGTGGATTGTGGGTTTTGGAGAAGATCAGGTAGGTTTAGGGTGGTTTTGGGGTGGATCTATGGTTTTGGTGTATTTTCTTCCAGTTTTGGGGGTGATGCCGTTCTTGTTTGGGGTGCTTTTGACGTTTTTTGGGGTCTCCGTTGGGTTTTTTTGGGTTCTCGTTGGTCATCATAGTGGAAAAGTGTAAATTGTGGGTTTTGGAGAACATCAGGTAGGTTTATGGTGGTTTTGGGGTGGATCTATGGTTTTGGCGTATTTTCTTCCAGTTTTGGGGGTGATGCCGTTCTTGTTTGGGGTGTTTTTGACGTTTTTTGGGGTCTCTGTTGGGTTTTGTTGGGTTCTCGTTGGTCATCCTAGTGGAAAAGTGTAAATTGTGGGTTTTGGAGAACATCAGTTAGGTTTAGGGTGGTTTTGGGGTGGATCTATTGTTTTGGCGTAGTTTCTTCCAGTTTTGGGGGTGATGCCGATATTTGTTGGGGTGTTTTTGACGTGTTTTGGGGTCTCCATTAGGTTTTGTTGTGTTCTTGTTTGTCATTATGTTAAATAGGAGTGGATTGTGGGTTTTGGAGAACATCAGGTAGGTGTTGGGTGGTTTTGGGGTGGATCTATGGTTTTGGCGGATTTTCTTCGAGTTTTGGGGGTGATGCCGTTGTTGTTTGGGGTGTTTTTGACGTTTTTTGGGGTCTCTGTTGAGTTTTGTTGGGTTCTTGTTAGTCATCGTGTTGGAAAAGTGTAAATTGTGGGTTTTGGAGAACATCAGGTAGGTGTAGGGTGGTTTTGGGGTGGATCTATTGTTTTGGCGTATTGTCTTCCAGTTTTGGGGGTGATGCCGATATTTTTTGGGGTGTTTTTGACGTTTTTTGGGGTCTCTGTTTGGTTTTGTTGGGTTCTCGTTGGTCATCGTGTTGGAAAAGTGTAAATTGTGGGTTTTGGAGAACATCAGGTAGGTGTTGGGTGTTTTTGGGGTGGATCTATGGTTTTGGGGGATTTTCTTCCAGTTTTGGGGGTGATGCCGTTCTTGTTTGGGGTGTTTTTGACGTTTTTTGGGGTCTCTGTTGGGTTTTGTTGGGTTCTCGTTGGTCATCGTTTTGGAAAAATGTAAATTGTGAGTTTTGGAGGACATCAGTTAGGTTTAGGTAGGCTTTGTGGTGGATCTATTGTTTTGGTGTATTTTCTTCCAGTTTTGGGGGTGATGCCGATATTTTTTGGGGTGTTTTTGACGTGTTTTGGGGTCTCCATTAGGTTTTGTAGTGTTCTTGTTTGTCATTATGTTAAATAGGAGTGGATTGTGGGTTTTGGAGAACATCAGGTAGGTTTCGGGTGTTTTTGGGGTGGATCTATGGTTTTGGCGGATTTTCTTCCAGTTTTGGGGGTGATGCCGTTCTTGTTTGGGGTGTTTTTGACGTTTTTTGGGGTCTCTGTTGGGTTTTGTTGGGTTCTCGTTGGTCATCGTGTTGGAAAAGGGTAAATTGTGGGTTTTGGAGAACATCAGGTAGGTTTAGGGTGGTTTTGGGGTGGATCTATGGTTTTGGGTGATTTTCTTCCAGTTTTGGGGGTGATGCCATTTTTGTTTGGGGTGTTTTTTAATGTTTTTTGGGTCTCTGTTTGGTTTTGTTGGGTTCTCGTTGGTCATCGTGTTGGAAATGTGTAAATTGTGGGTTTTCTACAACATCAGGTAGGTTTAGGGTTGTTTTGGGGTGGATATATGGTACTCAGTTTTTTTTTTTTTTTTGGGGGGGGGGGATGATCCTGGAATTTTTGTGTTGTTTTTGACGTGTTTTGGGGTGTCTGTTGGGTTTTGTTGTGTTCTCGTTGGTCATCATAGTGGAAAAGGGTAAATTGTGGTTTTTGGAGAACATCAGGTAGGTTTAGGGAGGTTTTGCGGTGGATCTATGGTTTTGGCGTATTTTCTTCCAGTTTTGGGGGTGATGCCGTTCTTGTTTGGGGTGCTTTTGACGTGTTTTGGGGTCTCCATTAGGTTTTGTTGTGTTCTTGTTGGTCATTATGTTAAATAGGAGTGGATTGTGGGTTTTGGAGAACATCAGGTAGGTTTAGGGTGGTTTTGGGGTGGATCTATGGTTTTGGGGGATTTTCTTCCAGTTTTGGGGGTGATGCCGTTCTTGTTTGGGGTGTTTTTGACGTTTTTTGGGGTCTCTGTTGGGTTTTGTTGGGTTCTCGTTGGTCATCGTGTTGGAAAAGGGTAAATTGTGGGTTTTGGAGAACATCAGGTAGGTGTAGGGTGGTTTTGGGGTGGATCTATGGTTTTGGGGGATTTTCTTCCAGTTTTGGGGGTGATACCGATATTTTTTGGGGTGTTTTTGACGTGTTTTGGGGTCTCCATTAGGTTTTGTTGTGTTCTTGTTTGTCATTATGTGAAATAGGAGTGGATTGTGGGTTTTGGAGAACATCAGGTAGGTTTCGGGTGGTTTTGGGGTGGATCTATGGTTTTGGGGGATTTTCTTCCAGTTTTGGGGGTGATGCCGTTCTTGTTTGGGGTGTTTTTGACGTTTTTTGGGGTCTCTGTTGGGTTTTGTTGGGTTCTCGTTGGTCATCGTGTTGGAAAAGGGTAAATTGTGGGTTTTGGAGAACATCAGGTAGGTGTAGGGTGGTTTTGGGGTGGATCTATGGTTTTGGCGTATTTTCTTCCAGTTTTGGGGGTGATGCCGATATTTTTTGGGGTGTTTTTGACGTGTTTTGGGGTCTCCATTAGGTTTTGTTGTGTTCTTGTTCGTCATTATGTTAAATAGGAGTGGATTGTGGGTTTTGGAGAACATCAGGTAGGTTTAGGGTGGTTTTGGGGTGGATCTATGGTTTTGGGGGATTTTCTTCCAGTTTTGGGGGTGATGCCGTTCTTGTTTGGGGTGCTTTTGACGTTTTTTGGGGTCTCCGTTGGGTTTTTTTGGGTTCTCGTTTGTCATCATAGTGGAAAAGTGTAAATTGTGGGTTTTGGAGAACATCAGGTAGGTGTTGGGAGTTTTTGAGGTGGATCTATGGTTTTGGGGGATTTTCTTCCAGTTTTGGGGGTGATGCCATTCTTGTTTGGGGTGTTTTTGACGTTTTTTGGGGTCTCTGTTTGGTTTTGTTGGGTTCTCGTTGGTCATCGTTTTGGAAAAATGTAAATTGTGAGTTTTGGAGGACATCAGTTAGGTTTAGGGTGGTTTTGGGGTGGATCTATTGTTTTGGCCTATTTTCTTCCAGTTTTGGGGGTGATGCCGATATTTTTTGGGGTGTTTTTCACGTGTTTTGGGGTCTCCATTAGGTTTTGTTGTGTTCTTGTTGGTCATTATGTTAAATAGGAGTGGATTGTGGGTTTTGGAGAACATCAGGTAGGTGTTGGGTGTTTTTGGGGTGGATCTATGGTTTTGGCGGATTTTCTTCGAGTTTTGGGGGTGATTCCGTTCTTGTTTGGGTGTTTTTGACGTTTTTTGGGGTCTCTGTTGGGTTTTGTTGGGTTCTCGTTGGTCATCGTGTTGGAAAAGTGTAAATTGTGGGTTTTGGAGAACATCAGGTAGGTTTAGGGTGGTTTTGGGTTTGGATCTATGGTTTTGGGTGATTTTCTTCCAGTTTTGGGGGTGATGCCATTTTTGTTTGGGGTGTTTTTTAATGTTTTTTTGGGTCTCTGTTTGGTTTTGTTGGGTTCTCGTTGGTCATCGTGTTGGAAATGTGTAAATTGTGGGTTTTCTACAACATCAGGTAGGTTTAGGGTTGTTTTGGGGTGGATATATGGTACTCAGTTTTTTTTTTTTTTTTTTGGGGGGGGGGGATGATCCTGGAATTTTTGTGTTGTTTTTGACGTGTTTTGGGGTGTCTGTTGGGTTTTGTTGTGTTCTCGTTGGTCATCATAGTGGAAAAGGGTAAATTGTGGGTTTTGGAGAACATCAGGTAGGTTTAGGGAGGTTTTGCGGTGGATCTATGGTTTTGGCGTATTTTCTTCCAGTTTTGGGGGTGATGCCGTTCTTGTTTGGGGTGCTTTTGACGTGTTTTGGGGTCTCCATTAGGTTTTGTTGTGTTCTTGTTGGTCATTATGTTAAATAGGAGTGGATTGTGGGTTTTGGAGAAGATCAGGTAGGTTTAGGGTGGTTTTGGGGTGGATCTATGGTTTTGGGGGATTTTCTTCCAGTTTTGGGGGTGATGCCGTTCTTGTTTGGGGTGTTTTTGACGTTTTTTGGGGTCTCTGTTGGGTTTTGTTGGGTTCTCGTTGGTCATCGTGTTGGAAAAGGGTAAATTGTGGGTTTTGGAGAACATCAGGTAGGTGTAGGGTGGTTTTGGGGTGGATCTATGGTTTTGGCGTATTTTCTTCCAGTTTTGGGGGTGATGCCGATATTTTTTGGGGTGCTTTTGACGTGTTTTGGGGTCTCCATTAGGTTTTGTTGTGTTCTTGTTGGTCATTATGTTAAATAGGAGTGGATTGTGGGTTTTGGAGAAGATCAGGTAGGTGTTGGGTGTTTTTGGGGTGGATCTATGGTTTTGGGGGATTTTCTTCCAGTTTTGGGGGTGATGCCGTTCTTGTTTGGGGTGTTTTTGACGTTTTTTGGGGTCTCTGTTGGGTTTTGTTGGGTTCTCGTTGGTCATCGTTTTGGAAAAATGTAAATTGTGAGTTTTGGAGGACATCAGTTAGGTTTAGGTAGGCTTTGTGGTGGATCTATTGTTTTGGTGTATTTTCTTCCAGTTTTGGGGGTGATGCCGATATTTTTTGGGGTGTTTTTGACGTGTTTTGGGGTCTCCATTAGGTTTTGTAGTGTTCTTGTTTGTCATTATGTTAAATAGGAGTGGATTGTGGGTTTTGGAGAACATCAGGTAGGTTTCGGGTGTTTTTGGGGTGGATCTATGGTTTTGGCGGATTTTCTTCCAGTTTTGGGGGTGATGCCGTTCTTGTTTGGGGTGTTTTTGACGTTTTTTGGGGTCTCTGTTGGGTTTTGTTGGGTTCTCGTTGGTCATCGTGTTGGAAAAGGGTAAATTGTGGGTTTTGGAGAACATCAGGTAGGTTTAGGGTGGTTTTGGGGTGGATCTATGGTTTTGGGTGATTTTCTTCCAGTTTTGGGGTGATGCCATTTTTGTTTGGGGTGTTTTTTAATGTTTTTTGGGTCTCTGTTTGGTTTTGTTGGGTTCTCGTTGGTCATCGTGTTGGAAATGTGTAAATTGTGGGTTTTCTACAACATCAGGTAGGTTTAGGGTTGTTTTGGGGTGGATATATGGTACTCAGTTTTTTTTTTTTTTTTTGGGGGGGGGGGATGATCCTGGAATTTTTGTGTTGTTTTTGACGTGTTTTGGGGTGTCTGTTGGGTTTTGTTGTGTTCTCGTTGGTCATCATAGTGGAAAAGGGTAAATTGTGGTTTTTGGAGAACATCAGGTAGGTTTAGGGAGGTTTTGCGGTGGATCTATGGTTTTGGCGTATTTTCTTCCAGTTTTGGGGGTGATGCCGTTCTTGTTTGGGGTGCTTTTGACGTGTTTTGGGGTCTCCATTAGGTTTTGTTGTGTTCTTGTTGGTCATTATGTTAAATAGGAGTGGATTGTGGGTTTTGGAGAACATCAGGTAGGTTTAGGGTGGTTTTGGGGTGGATCTATGGTTTTGGGGGATTTTCTTCCAGTTTTGGGGGTGATGCCGTTCTTGTTTGGGGTGTTTTTGACGTTTTTTGGGGTCTCTGTTGGGTTTTGTTGGGTTCTCGTTGGTCATCGTGTTGGAAAAGGGTAAATTGTGGGTTTTGGAGAACATCAGGTAGGTGTAGGGTGGTTTTGGGGTGGATCTATGGTTTTGGGGGATTTTCTTCCAGTTTTGGGGGTGATACCGATATTTTTTGGGGTGTTTTTGACGTGTTTTGGGGTCTCCATTAGGTTTTGTTGTGTTCTTGTTTGTCATTATGTGAAATAGGAGTGGATTGTGGGTTTTGGAGAACATCAGGTAGGTTTCGGGTGGTTTTGGGGTGGATCTATGGTTTTGGGGGATTTTCTTCCAGTTTTGGGGGTGATGCCGTTCTTGTTTGGGGTGTTTTTGACGTTTTTTGGGGTCTCTGTTGGGTTTTGTTGGGTTCTCGTTGGTCATCGTGTTGGAAAAGGGTAAATTGTGGGTTTTGGAGAACATCAGGTAGGTGTAGGGTGGTTTTGGGGTGGATCTATGGTTTTGGCGTATTTTCTTCCAGTTTTGGGGGTGATGCCGATATTTTTTGGGGTGTTTTTGACGTGTTTTGGGGTCTCCATTAGGTTTTGTTGTGTTCTTGTTCGTCATTATGTTAAATAGGAGTGGATTGTGGGTTTTGGAGAACATCAGGTAGGTTTAGGGTGGTTTTGGGGTGGATCTATGGTTTTGGGGGATTTTCTTCCAGTTTTGGGGGTGATGCCGTTCTTGTTTGGGGTGCTTTTGACGTTTTTTGGGGTCTCCGTTGGGTTTTTTTGGGTTCTCGTTGGTCATCATAGTGGAAAAGTGTAAATTGTGGGTTTTGGAGAACATCAGGTAGGTGTTGGGAGTTTTTGAGGTGGATCTATGGTTTTGGGGGATTTTCTTCCAGTTTTGGGGGTGATGCCATTCTTGTTTGGGGTGTTTTTGACGTTTTTTGGGGTCTCTGTTTGGTTTTGTTGGGTTCTCGTTGGTCATCGTTTTGGAAAAATGTAAATTGTGAGTTTTGGAGGACATCAGTTAGGTTTAGGGTGGTTTTGGGGTGGATCTATTGTTTTGGCCTATTTTCTTCCAGTTTTGGGGGTGATGCCGATATTTTTTGGGGTGTTTTTCACGTGTTTTGGGGTCTCCATTAGGTTTTGTTGTGTTCTTGTTGGTCATTATGTTAAATAGGAGTGGATTGTGGGTTTTGGAGAACATCAGGTAGGTGTTGGGTGTTTTTGGGGTGGATCTATGGTTTTGGCGGATTTTCTTCCAGTTTTGGGGGTGATTCCGTTCTTGTTTGGGGTGTTTTTGACGTTTTTTGGGGTCTCTGTTGGGTTTTGTTGGGTTCTCGTTGGTCATCGTGTTGGAAAAGTGTAAATTGTGGGTTTTGGAGAACATCAGGTAGGTTTAGGGTGGTTTTGGGTTGGATCTATGGTTTTGGGTGATTTTCTTCCAGTTTTGGGGGTGATGCCATTTTTGTTTGGGGTGTTTTTTAATGTTTTTTTGGGTCTCTGTTTGGTTTTGTTGGGTTCTCGTTGGTCATCGTGTTGGAAATGTGTAAATTGTGGGTTTTCTACAACATCAGGTAGGTTTAGGGTTGTTTTGGGGTGGATATATGGTACTCAGTTTTTTTTTTTTTTTTTTGGGGGGGGGGGATGATCCTGGAATTTTTGTGTTGTTTTTGACGTGTTTTGGGGTGTCTGTTGGGTTTTGTTGTGTTCTCGTTGGTCATCATAGTGGAAAAGGGTAAATTGTGGGTTTTGGAGAACATCAGGTAGGTTTAGGGAGGTTTTGCGGTGGATCTATGGTTTTGGCGTATTTTCTTCCAGTTTTGGGGGTGATGCCGTTCTTGTTTGGGGTGCTTTTGACGTGTTTTGGGGTCTCCATTAGGTTTTGTTGTGTTCTTGTTGGTCATTATGTTAAATAGGAGTGGATTGTGGGTTTTGGAGAAGATCAGGTAGGTTTAGGGTGGTTTTGGGGTGGATCTATGGTTTTGGGGGATTTTCTTCCAGTTTTGGGGGTGATGCCGTTCTTGTTTGGGGTGTTTTTGACGTTTTTTGGGGTCTCTGTTGGGTTTTGTTGGGTTCTCGTTGGTCATCGTTTTGGAAAAATGTAAATTGTGAGTTTTGGAGGACATCAGTTAGGTTTAGGGTGGTTTTGGGGTGGATCTATTGTTTTGGTCTATTTTCTTCCAGTTTTGGGGGTGATCCCGATATTTTTTGGGGTGTTTTTGACGTGTTTTGGGGTCTCCATTAGGTTTTGTTGTGTTCTTGTTTGTCATTATGTTAAATAGGAGTGGATTGTGTGTTTTGGAGAACATCAGGTAGGTGTAGGGTGGTTTTGGGGTGGATCTATGGTTTTGGCGGATTTTCTTCGAGTTTTGGGGGTGATTCCGTTCTTGTTTGGGGTGTTTTTGACGTTTTTTGGGGTCTCTGTTGGGTTTTGTTGGGTTCTCGTTGGTCATCGTGTTGGAAAAGGGTAAATTGTGGGTTTTGGAGAACATCAGGTAGGTGTAGGGTGGTTTTGGGTTGGATCTATGGTTTTGGGTGATTTTCTTCCAGTTTTGGGGGTGATGCCATTTTTGTTTGGGGTGTTTTTTAATGTTTTTTGGGTCTCTGTTTGGTTTTGTTGGGTTCTCGTTGGTCATCGTGTTGGAAAAGTGTAAATTGTGGGTTTTCTACAACATCAGGTAGGTTTAGGGTTGTTTTGGGGTGGATATATGCTACTCAGTTTTTTTTTTTTTTTGGGGGGGAAGGGGGATGATCCTGGAATTTTTGTGTTTTTTTGACGTGTTTTGGGGTGTCTGTTGGGTTTTGTTGTGTTCTCGTTGGTCATCATGGTGGAAAAGGGTAAATTGTGGGTTTTGGAGAACATCAGGTAGGTTTAGGGAGGTTTTGCTGTGGATCTATGGTTTTGGCGTATTTTCTTCCAGTTTTGGGGGTGATGCCGTTCTTGTTTGGGGTGCTTTTGACGTGTTTTGGGGTCTCCATTAGGTTTTGTTGTGTTCTTGTTGGTCATTATGTTAAATAGGTGTGGATTGTGGGTTTTGGAGAACATCAGGTAGGTTTAGGGTGGTTTTGGGGTGGATCTATGGTTTTGGCGGATTTTCTTCCAGTTTTGGGGGTGATGCCGTTCTTGTTTGGGGTGTTTTTGACGTTTTTTGGGGTCTCTGTTTGGTTTTGTTGGGTTCTCGTTGGTCATCATAGTGGAAAAGTGTAAATTGTGGGTTTTGGAGAACATCAGGTAGGTTTAGGGTGGTTTTGGGGTGGATCTGTTGTTTTGGCGTATTTTCTTCCAGTTTTTGGGGTGATGCCGATATTTTTTGGGGTGTTTTTGACGTGTTTTGGGGTCTCCATTAGGTTTTGTTGTGTTCTTGTTTGTCATTATGTTAAATAGGAGTGGATTGTGGGTTTTGGAGAACATCAGGTAGGTGTTGGGTGTTTTTGGGGTGGATCTATGGTTTTGGGGGATTTTCTTCCAGTTTTGGGGGTGATGCCGTTCTTGTTTGGGGTGTTTTTGACGTTTTTTGGGGTCTCTGTTTGGTTTTGTTGTGTTCTCGTTGGTCATCGTGTTGGAAAAATGTAAATTGTGGATTTTGGAGGACATCAGTTAGGTTTAGGGTGGTTTAGAGGTGGATCTATTGTTTTGGCCTATTTTCTTCCAGTTTTGGGGTTGATGCCGATATTTTTTGGGGTGTTTTTGACGTTTTTTGGGGTCTCCATTAGGTTTTGTTGTGTTCTTGTTTGTCATTATGTTAAATAGGAGTGGATTGTGGGTTTTGGAGAACATCAGGTAGGTTTAGGGTGGTTTTGGGGTGGATCTATGGTTTTGGCGGATTTTCTTCGAGTTTTGGGGGTAATGCCGTTCTTGTTTGTGGTGCTTTTGACGTTTTTTGGGGTCTCTGTTGGGTTTTGTTGGGTTCTCGTTGGTCATCGTGTTGGAAAAGGGTAAATTGTGGGTTTTGGAGAACATCAGTTAGGTTTAGGGTGGTTTTGGGGTGGATCTATGGTTTTGGGGGATTTTCTTCCAGTTTTGGGGGTGATGCCATTTTTGTTTGGGGTGTTTTTTAATGTTTTTGTGGTCTCTGTTTGGTTTTGTTGGGTTCTCGTTGGTCATCATGGTGGAAAAGTGTAAATTGTGGGTTTTGTAGAATATCAGGTAGGTTTAGGGTTGTTTTGGGGTGGATATATGGTACTCAGTTTTTTTTTTTTTTTTTTTTTTTTTTTTGGGGGGGGGATGATCCTGGACTTTTTGTGTTGTTTTTGACGTGTTTTGGGGTGTCTGTTGGGTTTTGTTGTGTTCTCGTTGGTCATCATAGTGGAAAAGGGTAAATTGTGGGTTTTGGAGAACATCAGGTAGGTTTAGGGAGGTTTAGAGGTGAATCTATTGTTTTGGCCTATTTTCTTCCAATTTTGGGGGTGATACCGATATTTTTTGGGGTGTTTTTGACGTGTTTTGGGGTCTCCATTAGGTTTTGTTGTGTTCTTGTTGGTCATTATGTTAAATAGGAGTGGATTGTGTGTTTTGGAGAAGATCAGGTAGGTTTCGGGTGGTTTTGGGGTGGATCTATGGTTTTGGCGGATTTTCTTCCAGTTTTGGGGGTGATGCCGTTCTTGTTTGGGGTGCTTTTGACGTTTTTTGGGGTCTCCGTTGGGTTTTGTTGGGTTCTCGTTGGTCATCATAGTGGAAAAGTGTAAATTGTGGTTTTTGGAGAACATCAGGTAGGTGTTGGGTGGTTTTGGGGTGGATCTATGGTTTTGGCGGATTTTCTTCCAGTTTTTGGGGTGATGCCGATATTTTTTGGGGTGTTTTTGACGTTTTTTGGGGTCTCTGTTGGGTTTTGTTGGGTTCTCGTTGGTCATCGTGTTGGAAAAGGGTAAATTGTGGGTTTTGGAGGACCATCAGTTAGGTTTAGGGTAGTTTTGGGGTGGATCTATGCTTTTGGCGTATTTTCTTCCAGTTTTGGGGGTGATGCCGATATTTTTGGGGTGTTTTTGACGTGTTTTGGGGTCTCCATTAGGTTTTGTTGGGTTCTTGTTTGTCATTATGTTAAATAGGAGTGGATTGTGGGTTTTGGAGAACATCAGGTAGGTTTAGGGTGGTTTTGGGGTGGATCTATGGTTTTGGGGGATTTTCTTCGAGTTTTGGGGGTGATGCCGTTCTTGTTTGGGGTGTTTTGACGTTTTTTGGGGTCTCTGTTGGGTTTTGTTGGGTTCTCCTTGTTCATCGTGTTGGAAAAGGGTAAATTGTGGGTTTTGGAGAACATCAGGTAGGTGTAGGGTGGTTTGGGGTGGATCAAAGGTACTCAGTTGTTTTTTTTTTTTTTTTTTTTTTTGGGGGGGGGAGATGATCCTGGACTTTTTGTGTTGGTTTTGACGTGTTTTGGGGTCTCTGTTGGGTTTTGTTGTGTTCTCGTTGGTCATCATGGTGGAAAAGGGTAAATTGTGGGTTTTCTACAACATCAGGTAGGTTTAGGGTGGTTTTGGGGTGGATCTATTGTTTTGGTGTATTTTCTTCCAGTTTTGGGGGTGATACCGATATTTTTTGGGGTGTTTTTGACGTGTTTTGGGGTCTCCATTAGGTTTGTTGTGTTCTTGTTGGTCATTATGTTAAATAGGTGTGGATTGTGGGTTTTGGAGAACATCAGGTAGGTTTCGGGTGGTTTTGGGGTGGATCTATGGTTTTGGTGTATTTTCTTCCAGTTTTGGGGGTGATGCCGTTCTTGTTTGGGGTGCTTTTTAAGGTTTTTGGGGTCTCTGTTTGGTTTTGTTGGGTTCTCGTTGGTCATCATGGTGGAAAAGTGTAAATTGTGGGTTTTGTAGAACATCAGGTAGGTTTAGGGTGGTTTTGGGGTTGATATATGGTACTCAATTTTTTTTTTTTTTTTTGGGGGGGGGATGATCCTGGACTTTTTGTGTTGTTTTTGACGTGTTTTGGGGTCTCCATTGTGTTTCATTTGGTTTTCCATGGTCATCGTGTTGTAAAAGTGTAAATTGTGGGTTTTGGAGAACTTCAGGTAGGTTTAGGGGGAGTTTTCACGTGGATTCATGGTATTTGGGGTTTTCTTCTTTTTGGGGGAGTGATCCTCTTGTTTCTTCGAGTGATTTTGAAGTGTTTTGGGGTTTCCGTTGTGTTTCGTTGAATTCCTAATGTGTTTTATGGTGGTTGGGAGTGTGCTTTGGGATTAGGAGAACATCAGGTAGGTTTAGGGTGTCCTTGGGGTGGATCTATGGTATTTGGGGTTTTCTTCTATTTTTTGGCGTGATCCTGTTCTTTTTTGGGTTGTTTTTGACGTGTTTTGGGATCTTTGTTGGGTTTTGTTGGGTTCTCGTTGGTCATCATGGTGGAAAAGGGTAAATTGTGGGTTTTGGAGAACATCAGTTAGGTTTAGGGTGGTTTTGGGTGGATCTATTGTTTTGGTGTATTTTCTTCCAGTTTTGGGGCTGATGCCGATATTTTTTGGGGTATTTTTGACGTGTTTTGGGGTCTCCATTAGGTTTTGTTGTGTTCTTGTTTGTCATTATGTTAAATAGGAGTGGATTGTGGGTTTTGGAGAACATCAGGTAGGTGTTGGGTGGTTTTGGGGTGGATCTATGGTTTTGGCGGATTTTCTTCGAGTTTTGGGGGTGATGCCGTTCTTGTTTGGGGTGTTTTTGACGTTTTTTGGGGTCTCTGTTGAGTTTTGTTGGGTTCTTGTTAGTCATCGTGTTGGAAAAGTGTAAATTGTGGGTTTTGGAGAACATCAGGTAGGTGTAGGGTGGTTTTGGGGTGGATCTATTGTTTTGGCGTATTGTCTTCCAGTTTTGGGGGTGATGCCGTTCTTGTTTGGGGTGTTTTTGACGTGTTTTGGGGTCTCTGTTTGGTTTTGTTGGGTTCTCGTTGGTCATCGTGTTGGAAAAGTGTAAATTGTGGGTTTTGGAGAACATCAGGTAGGTGTTGGGTGTTTTTGGGGTGGATCTATGGTTTTGGGGGATTTTCTTCCAGTTTTGGGGGTGATGCCGTTCTTGTTTGGGGTGTTTTTGACGTTTTTTGGGGTCTCTGTTTGGTTTTGTTGGGTTCTCGTTGGTCATCGTTTTGGAAAAATGTAAATTGTGAGTTTTGGAGGACATCAGTTAGGTTTAGGGTGGTTTTGGGGTGGATCTATTGTTTTGGCCTATTTTCTTCCAGTTTTGGGGGTGATGCCGATATTTTTTGAGGTGTTTTTGACGTGTTTTGGGGTCTCCATTAGGTTTTGCTGTGTTCTTGTTTGTTATTATGTTAAATAGGAGTGGATTGTGGGTTTTGGAGAACATCAGGTAGGTGTTGGGTGTTTTTGGGGTGGATCTATGGTTTTGGCGGATTTTCTTCGAGTTTTGGGGGTGATTCCGTTCTTGTTTGGGGTGTTTTTGACGTTTTTTGGGGTCTCTGTTGGGTTTTGTTGGGTTCTCGTTGGTCATCGTGTTGGAAAAGGGTAAATTGTGGGTTTTGGAGAACATCAGGTAGGTTTAGGGTGGTTTTGGGTTGGATCTATGGTTTTGGGTGATTTTCTTCCAGTTTTGGGGGTGATGCCATTTTTGTTTGGGGTGTTTTTTAATGTTTTTTGGGTCTCTGTTTGGTTTTGTTGGGTTCTCGTTGGTCATCGTGTTGGAAATGTGTAAATTGTGGGTTTTCTACAACATCAGGTAGGTTTAGGGTTGTTTTGGGGTGGATATATGGTACTCAGATTTTTTTTTTTTTTTTTGGGGGGGTGGAAGATCCTGGAATTTTTGTGTTGTTTTTGACGTGTTTTGGGGTGTCTGTTGGGTTTTGTTGTGTTCTCGTTGGTCATCATAGTGGAAAAGGGTAAATTGTGGGTTTTGGAGAACATCAGGTAGGTTTAGGGAGGTTTTGCGGTGGATCTATGGTTTTGGCGTATTTTCTTCCAGTTTTGGGGGTGATGCCGTTCTTGTTTGGGGTGCTTTTGACGTGTTTTGGGGTCTCCATTAGGTTTTGTTGTGTTCTTGTTGGTCATTATGTTAAATAGGAGTGGATTGTGGGTTTTGGAGAACATCAGGTAGGTTTAGGGTGGTTTTGGGGTGGATCTATGGTTTTGGGGGATTTTCTTCCAGTTTTGGGGGTGATGCCGTTCTTGTTTGGGGTGTTTTACGTTTTTTGGGGTCTCTGTTGGGTTTTGTTGGGTTCTCGTTGGTCATCGTGTTGGAAAAGGGTAAATTGTGGGTTTTGGAGAACATCAGGTAGGTGTAGGGTGGTTTTGGGGTGGATCTATGGTTTTGGCGTATTTTCTTCCAGTTTTGGGGGTGATACCGATATTTTTTGGGGTGTTTTTGACGTGTTTTGGGGTCTCCATTAGGTTTTGTTGTGTTCTTGTTTTGTCATTATGTTAAATAGGAGTGGATTGTGGGTTTTGGAGAAGATCAGGTAGGTTTAGGGTGGTTTTGGGGTGGATCTATGGTTTTGGCGGATTTTCTTCCAGTTTTGGGGGTGATGCCGTTCTTGTTTGGGGTGTTTTTGACGTTTTTTGGGGTCTCTGTTGGGTTTTGTTGGGTTCTCGTTGGTCATCGTGTTGGAAAAGGGTAAATTGTGGGTTTTGGAGAACATCAGGTAGGTGTAGGGTGGTTTTGGGGTGGATCTATGGTTTTGGCGTATTTTCTTCCAGTTTTGGGGGTGATGCCGATATTTGTTGGGGTGTTTTTGACGTGTTTTGGGGTCTCCATTAGGTTTTGTTGTGTTCTTGTTGGTCATTATGTTAAATAGGAGTGGATTGTGGGTTTTTGAGATGATTAGGTAGGTTTAGGGTGGTTTTGGGGTGGATCTATGGTTTTGGTGTATTTTCTTCCAGTTTTGGGGGTGATGCCGTTCTTGTTTGGGGTGTTTTTGACGTTTTTTTGGGTCTCTGTTGAGTTTTGTTGGGTTCTTGTTAGTCATCGTGTTGGAAAAGGGTAAATTTGGGTTTTGGAGAACATCAGGTAGGTTTAGGGTGGTTTTGGGGTGTATCTATTGTTTTGGCGTATTGTCTTCCAGTTTTGGGGGTGATGCCGATATTTTTTGGGGTGTTTTTGACGTTTTTTGGGGTCTCTGTTTGGTTTTGTTGGGTTCTCGTTGGTCATCGTGTTGGAAAAGTGTAAATTGTGGGTTTTGGAGAACATCAGGTAGGTGTTGGGTGTTTTTGGGTTGGATCTATGGTTTTGGGGGATTTTCTTCCAGTTTTGGGGGTGATGCCGTTCTTGTTTGGGGTGTTTTTGACGTTTTTTGGGGTCTCTGTTTGGTTTTGTTGTGTTCTCGTTGGTCATCGTGTTGGAAAAATGTAAATTGTGGATTTTGGAGGACATCAGTTAGGTTTAGGGTGGTTTAGAGGTGGATCTATTGTTTTGGCCTATTTTCTTCCAGTTTTGGGGTTGATGCCGATATTTTTTGGGGTGTTTTTGACGTTTTTTGGGGTCTCCATTAGGTTTTGTTGTGTTCTTGTTTGTCATTATGTTAAATAGGAGTGGATTGTGGGTTTTGGAGAACATCAGGAAGATTTAGGGTGTTTTTGGGGTGGATCTATGGTTTTGGCGGATTTTCTTCCAGTTTTGGGGGTAATGCCGTTCTTGTTTGTGGTGCTTTTGACGTTTTTTGGGGTCTCTGTTGGGTTTTGTTGGGTTCTCGTTGGTCATCGTGTTGGAAAAGTGTAAATTGTGGGTTTTGGAGAACATCAGTTAGGTTTAGGGTGGTTTTGGGGTGGATCTATGGTTTTGGGGGATTTTCTTCCAGTTTTGGGGGTGATGCCATTTTTGTTTGGGGTGTTTTTTAATGTTTTTGTGGTCTCTGTTTGGTTTTGTTGGGTTCTCGTTGGTCATCATGGTGGAAAAGTGTAAATTGTGGGTTTTGTAGAATATCAGGTAGGTTTAGGGTTGTTTTGGGGTGGATATATGGTACTCAGTTTTTTTTTTTTTTTTTTTTTTGGGGGGGGGGGATGATCCTGGACTTTTTGTGTTGTTTTTGACGTGTTTTGGGGTGTCTGTTGGGTTTTGTTGTGTTCTCGTTGGTCATCATGTTGGAAAAGGGTAAATTGTGGGTTTTGGAGAACATCAGGTAGGTTTAGGGAGGTTTAGAGGTGGATCTATTGTTTTGGCCTATTTTCTTCGAGTTTTGGGGGTGATACCGATATTTTTTGGGGTGTTTTTGACGTGTTTTGGGGTCTCCATTAGGTTTTGTTGTGTTCTTGTTGGTCATTATGTTAAATAGGAGTGGATTGTGTGTTTTGGAGAACATCAGGTAGGTTTCGGGTGGTTTTGGGGTGGATCTATGGTTTTGGCGGATTTTCTTCCAGTTTTGGGGGTGATGCCGTTCTTGTTTGGGGTGCTTTTGACGTTTTTTGGGGTCTCCGTTGGGTTTTGTTGGGTTCTCGTTGGTCATCGTGTTGGAAAAGGGTAAATTGTGGGTTTTGGAGAACATCAGGTAGGTGTTGGGTGGTTTTGGGGTGGATCTATGGTTCTGGCGGATTTTCTTCCAGTTTTTGGGGTGATGCCGATATTTTTTGGGGTGTTTGTGACGTTTTTTGGGGTCTCTGTTTGGTTTTGTTGGGTTCTCGTTGGTCATCGTGTTGGAAAAGTGTAAATTGTGGGTTTTGGAGAACATCAGGTAGGTGTTGGGTGTTTTTGGGGTGGATCTATGGTTTTGGGGGATTTTCTTCCAGTTTTGGGGGTGATGCCGTTCTTGTTTGGGGTGTTTTTGACGTTTTTTGGGGTCTCTGTTTGGTTTTGTTGTGTTCTCGTTGGTCATCGTGTTGGAAAAATGTAAATTGTGGATTTTGGAGGACATCAGTTAGGTTTAGGGTGGTTTAGAGGTGGATCTATTGTTTTGGCCTATTTTCTTCCAGTTTTGGGGTTGATGCCGATATTTTTTGGGGTGTTTTTGACGTTTTTTGGGGTCTCCATTAGGTTTTGTTGTGTTCTTGTTTGTCATTATGTTAAATAGGAGTGGATTGTGGGTTTTGGAGAACATCAGGAAGATTTAGGGTGGTTTTGGGGTGGATCTATGGTTTTGGCGGATTTTCTTCCAGTTTTGGGGGTGATGCCATTTTTGTTTGGGGTGTTTTTTAATGTTTTTGTGGTCTCTGTTTGGTTTTGTTGGGTTCTCGTTGGTCATCATGGTGGAAAAGTGTAAATTGTGGGTTTGTAGAATATCAGGTAGGTTTAGGGTGGTTTTGGGGTGGATATATGGTACTCAGTTTTTTTTTTTTTTTTTTTTTTTTTACCTCCATTTATTTATTTTTTTTGTTTGGGGTTTCCTTTTGCTTACTATTAGCACAATTAAGCTACTTATGTTCTACAATCTAAATAAATCAGGCTCTAATTTAAACAGACTTTTTTTTTAGTCGTATAAATAAGAGGCAGCCCTGATCTTAAGAGTTGCCAGTTTCCATGTGTGATCTTTGCTTTGTCTGTCTAGGCTTTTTGTGTAGGGGAATCGTGCCAGTACTTTGCTGCCACTGTTAAAGTAAAAACTATAATTACATTGTCAAAATAATATTTATAGTATTTTCGGGGAATAATTGTGGGAGTGTGACGAATATATTATACTCATCAAACTTTTATGTAAACATAAGCATGAGTTTCTTATTTGAGTTATTGGTGTTGTTTTTGGCCTTTGTGTTTTTCCAATCTGTAAAAATAATATTGGGACATTCATGGTCTTTGTAGCATTTGCAGAGTGTATGCCCTAAAAATCAGTTGATACATTATCTGGTATACGTAAACTGCTATTTGCACTTGTATTGGGATTTTACTCTCATGTTTCCATAGCTTTAAAAAATCCTGCGTTTTTAGAGTTTTGCTATCCCCTAGTTATAGCTCAGAGCATTTTACTACTATACCAAAAAGGAAAGTTTTAAGCAATTGGTTTGTTCTGTTGGTATTATTTTTTGTTTGTTTGTTTCTTTGTGTTAAACTCACTAATTTTTAAATTTTTTCAAAATCAAATGTGAGCCTGGGTACTTTTGAAAGGTGACTGTGAGCATCTCCCAGAAACATCTATGCTATGAGAAAAGTATGAGGTTTTCTAATGACAGACAGTTGCCCATTTGCTAGTTAATGGTACAGGGAAGACTTAAGCATTTTTGCTGCTGGGTAATTTTAAGTTACCAGGTGGAGAAAAAAAACAAAACACAACACCTTCAGTCCTGTCTGTACGACGGTTTTAACTTTAGAACTACTCTCTGTGCTGTGTGTTTGGTGAATATTTTCACAGTTTTTTAATTAAATGTCTGTCTTCAGAACATCTATGGCAAAGATGACAGCCATGCAAGTTTCACCCTTCTTAGGTATGTCACCCTGATATC
>NW_028136947.1:0-24547 GCF_965140915.1 Aythya marila | reverse complement strand
ACCCCAAAGACACCCTAAACCTACCTGATGTTCTCCAAAAACCACAATTTACCCTTTTCCAACACGATGACCAACGAGAACCCAACAGAACCCAACAGAGACCCCAAAAAACGTCAAAAACACCCCAAACAAGAACGGCATCACCCCCAAAACTGGAAGAAAATACGCCAAAACCATAGATCCACCCCAAAACCACCCTAAACCTACCTGATGTTCTCCAAAACCCACAATTTACCCTTTTCCAACACGATGACCAACGAGAACCCAACAGAACCCAGCAGAGACCCCAAAAAACGTCAAAAACACCCCAAACAAGAACGGCATCACCCCCAAAACTGGAAGAAAATCCCCCAAAACCATAGATCCACCCCAAAACCACCCTAAACCTACCTGATGTTCTCCAAAACCCACAATTTACCCTTTTCCAACACGATGACCAACGAGAACCCAACAGAACTCAACAGAGACCCCAAAAAACGTCAAAAACACCCCAAACAAGAACGGCATCACCCCCAAAACTGGAAGAAAATCCCCCAAAACCATAGATCCACCCCAAAACCACCCTAAACCTACCTGATGTTCTCCAAAACCCACAATCCACTCCTATTTAACATAATGACAAACAAGAACCCAACAAAACCTAATGGAGACCCCAAAACACGTAAAAAACACCCCAAAAAATATCGGCATCACCCCCAAAACTGGAAGAAAATACGCCAAAACCATAGATCCACCCCAAAACCACCCTAAACCTACCTGATCTTCTCCAAAACCCACAATTTACACTTTTCCACCATGATAACCAACGAGAACCCAACAAAACCCAACGGAGACCCCAAAAAACGTCAAAAATACCCCAAACAAGAACGGCATCACCACCAAAACTGGAAGAAAATCCCCCAAAACCATAGATCCACCCCAAAGACACCCTAAACCTACCTGATGTTCTCCAAAAACCACAATTTACACTTTTACAACACGATGACCAACGAGAACCCAACAGAACCCAACAGAGACCCCAAAAAACGTCAAAAACACCCCAAACAAGAACGGCATCACCACCAAAACTGGAAGAAAATCCCCCAAAACCATAGATCCACCCCAAAACCACCCTAAAACTACCTGATGTTCTCCAAAACCCACAATCCACACCTATTTAACATAATGACAAACAAGAACCCAACAAAACCTAATGGAGACACCAAAACACGTCAAAAACACCCCAAACAAGAAGAGGATTACCACCAAAACTGGAAGAAAATACGCCAAAACCATAGATCCACCCCAAAACCACCCTAAACCTACCTGATGTTCTCCAAAACCCACAATCCACTCCTATTTAACATAATGACAAACAAGAACCCAACAAAACCTAATGGAGACCCCAAAACACGTAAAAAACACCCCAAAAAATATCGGCATCACCCCCAAAACTGGAAGAAAATACGCCAAAACCATAGATCCACCCCAAAACCACCCTAAACCTACCTGATCTTCTCCAAAACCCACAATTTACACTTTTCCACCATGATAACCAACGAGAACCCAACAAAACCCAACGGAGACCCCAAAAAACGTCAAAAACACCCCAAACAAGAACGGCATCACCACCAAAACTGGAAGAAAATCCCCCAAAACCATAGATCCACCCCAAAGACACCCTAAACCTACCTGATGTTCTCCAAAAACCACAATTTACCCTTTTCCAACACGATGACCAACGAGAACCCAACAGAACCCAACAGAGACCCCAAAAAACGTCAAAAACACCCCAAACAAGAACGGCATCACCCCCAAAACTGGAAGAAAATCCCCCAAAACCATAGATCCACCCCAAAACCACCCTAAACCTACCTGATCTTCTCCAAAACCCACAATTTACACTTTTTCAACACGATGACCAACGAGAACCCAACAGAACCCAACAGAGACCCCAAAAAACGTCAAAAACACCCCAAACAAGAACGGCATCACCCCCAAAACTGGAAGAAAATCCCCCAAAACCATAGATCCACCCCAAAACCACCCTAAAACTACCTGATGTTCTCCAAAACCCACAATCCACTCCTATTTAACATAATGACAAACAAGAACCCAACAAAACCTAATGGAGACCCCAAAACACGTAAAAAACACCCCAAACAAGAACGGCATCACCCCCAAAACTGGAAGAAAATACGCCAAAACCATAGATCCACCCCAAAACCACCCTAAACCTACCTGATCTTCTCCAAAACCACAATCCACACCTATTTAACATAATGACCAACAAGAACACAACAAAACCTAATGGAGACCCCAAAACACGTCAAAAATACCCCAAACAAGAACGGCATCACCACCAAAACTGGAAGAAAATCCCCCAAAACCATAGATCCACCCCAAAGACACCCTAAACCTACCTGATGTTCTCCAAAAACCACAATTTACCCTTTTCCAACACGATGACCAACGAGAACCCAACAAAACCCAACAGAGACCCCAAAAAACGTCAAAAACACCCCAAACAAGAACGGCATCACCACCAAAACTGGAAGAAAATCCCCCAAAACCATAGATCCACCCCAAAGACACCCTAAACCTACCTGATGTTCTCCAAAAACCACAATTTACCCTTTTCCAACACGATGACCAACGAGAACCCAACAGAACCCAACAGAGACCCCAAAAAACGTCAAAAACACCCCAAACAAGAACGGCATCACCCCCAAAACTGGAAGAAAATACGCCAAAACCATAGATCCACCCCAAAACCACCCTAAACCTACCTGATGTTCTCCAAAACCCACAATTTACCCTTTTCCAACACGATGACCAACGAGAACCCAACAGAACCCAACAGAGACCCCAAAAAACGTCAAAAACACCCCAAACAAGAACGGCATCACCCCCAAAACTGGAAGAAAATCCCCCAAAACCATAGATCCACCCCAAAACCACCCTAAACCTACCTGATGTTCTCCAAAACCCACAATTTACCCTTTTCCAACACGATGACCAACGAGAACCCAACAGAACTCAACAGAGACCCCAAAAAACGTCAAAAACACCCCAAACAAGAACGGCATCACCCCCAAAACTGGAAGAAAATCCCCCAAAACCATAGATCCACCCCAAAACCACCCTAAAACTACCTGATGTTCTCCAAAACCCACAATCCACTCCTATTTAACATAATGACAAACAAGAACCCAACAAAACCTAATGGAGACCCCAAAACACGTAAAAAACACCCCAAAAAATATCGGCATCACCCCCAAAACTGGAAGAAAATACGCCAAAACCATAGATCCACCCCAAAACCACCCTAAACCTACCTGATCTTCTCCAAAACCACAATCCACACCTATTTAACATAATGACCAACAAGAACACAACAAAACCTAATGGAGACCCCAAAACACGTCAAAAATACCCCAAACAAGAACGGCATCACCACCAAAACTGGAAGAAAATCCCCCAAAACCATAGATCCACCCCAAAGACACCCTAAACCTACCTGATGTTCTCCAAAACCCACAATTTACCCTTTTCCAACACGATGACCAACGAGAACCCAACAAAACCCAACAGAGACCCCAAAAAACGTCAAAAACACCCCAAACAAGAACGGCATCACCACCAAAACTGGAAGAAAATCCCCCAAAACCATAGATCCACCCCAAAGACACCCTAAACCTACCTGATGTTCTCCAAAAACCACAATTTACCCTTTTCCAACACGATGACCAACGAGAACCCAACAGAACCCAACAGAGACCCCAAAAAACGTCAAAAACACCCCAAACAAGAACGGCATCACCCCCAAAACTGGAAGAAAATACGCCAAAACCATAGATCCACCCCAAAACCACCCTAAACCTACCTGATGTTCTCCAAAACCCACAATTTACCCTTTTCCAACACGATGACCAACGAGAACCCAACAGAACCCAACAGAGACCCCAAAAAACGTCAAAAACACCCCAAACAAGAACGGCATCACCCCCAAAACTGGAAGAAAATCCCCCAAAACCATAGATCCACCCCAAAACCACCCTAAACCTACCTGATCTTCTCCAAAAACCACAATTTACCCTTTTCCAACACGATGACCAACGAGAACCCAACAGAACTCAACAGAGACCCCAAAAAACGTCAAAAACACCCCAAACAAGAACGGCATCACCCCCAAAACTGGAAGAAAATCCCCCAAAACCATAGATCCACCCCAAAACCACCCTAAAACTACCTGATGTTCTCCAAAACCCACAATCCACTCCTATTTAACATAATGACAAACAAGAACCCAAGAAAACCTAATGGAGACCCCAAAACACGTAAAAAACACCCCAAAAAATATCGGCATCACCCCCAAAACTGGAAGAAAATACGCCAAAACCATAGATCCACCCCAAAACCACCCTAAACCTACCTGATGTTCTCCAAAACCCACAATTTACCCTTTTCCACCATGATAACCAACGAGAACCCAACAAAACCCAACGGAGACCCCAAAAAACGTCAAAAACACCCCAAACAAGAACGGCATCACCCCCAAAACTGGAAGAAAATACGCCAAAACCATAGATCCACCCCAAAACCACCCTAAACCTACCTGATCTTCTCCAAAACCCACAATTTACCCTTTTCCACCATGATAACCAACGAGAACCCAACAGAACCCAACAGAGACCCCAAAAAACGTCAAAAACACCCCAAACAAGAACGGCATCACCCCCAAAACTGGAAGAAAATCCCCCAAAACCATAGATCCACCCCAAAACCACCCTAAAACTACCTGATGTTCTCCAAAACCCACAATTTACCCTTTTCCAACACGATGACCAACGAGAACCCAACAGAACCCAACAGAGACCCCAAAAAACGTCAAAAATACCCCAAACAAGAACGGCATCACCACCAAAACTGGAAGAAAATCCCCCAAAACCATAGATCCACCCCAAAACCACCCTAAACCTACCTGATGTTCTCCAAAACCCACAATTTACCCTTTTCCAACACGATGACCAACGAGAACCCAACAGAACCCAACAGAGACCCCAAAAAACGTCAAAAACACCCCAAACAAGAACGGCATCACCCCCAAAACTGGAAGAAAATCCCCCAAAACCATAGATCCACCCCAAAACCACCCTAAAACTACCTGATCTTCTCCAAAACCCACAATCCACACCTATTTAACATAATGACAAACAAGAACCCAACAAAACCTAATGGAGACACCAAAACACGTCAAAAACACCCCAAACAAGAACGGCATCACCCCCAAAACTGGAAGAAAATCCCCCAAAACCATAGATCCACCCCAAAGACACCCTAAACCTACCTGATGTTCTCCAAAACCCACAATTTACCCTTTTCCAACACGATGACCAACGAGAACCCAACAGAACTCAACAGAGACCCCAAAAAACGTCAAAAACACCCCAAACAAGAACGGCATCACCCCCAAAACTGGAAGAAAATCCCCCAAAACCATAGATCCACCCCAAAACCACCCTAAAACTACCTGATGTTCTCCAAAACCCACAATCCACTCCTATTTAACATAATGACAAACAAGAACCCAACAAAACCTAATGGAGACCCCAAAACACGTAAAAAACACCCCAAAAAATATCGGCATCACCCCCAAAACTGGAAGAAAATACGCCAAAACCATAGATCCACCCCAAAACCACCCTAAACCTACCTGATGTTCTCCAAAACCCACAATTTACCCTTTTCCACCATGATAACCAACGAGAACCCAACAAAACCCAACGGAGACCCCAAAAAACGTCAAAAACACCCCAAACAAGAACGGCATCACCCCCAAAACTGGAAGAAAATACGCCAAAACCATAGATCCACCCCAAAACCACCCTAAACCTACCTGATCTTCTCCAAAACCCACAATTTACCCTTTTCCACCATGATAACCAACGAGAACCCAACAGAACCCAACAGAGACCCCAAAAAACGTCAAAAACACCCCAAACAAGAACGGCATCACCCCCAAAACTGGAAGAAAATCCCCCAAAACCATAGATCCTCCCCAAAACCACCCTAAAACTACCTGATGTTCTCCAAAACCCACAATTTACCCTTTTCCAACACGATGACCAACGAGAACCCAACAGAACCCAACAGAGACCCCAAAAAACGTCAAAAACACCCCAAACAAGAACGGCATCACCACCAAAACTGGAAGAAAATCCCCCAAAACCATAGATCCACCCCAAAACCACCCTAAACCTACCTGATGTTCTCCAAAACCCACAATTTACCCTTTTCCAACACGATGACCAACGAGAACCCAACAGAACCCAACAGAGACCCCAAAAAACGTCAAAAACACCCCAAACAAGAACGGCATCACCCCCAAAACTGGAAGAAAATCCCCCAAAACCATAGATCCACCCCAAAACCACCCTAAAACTACCTGATCTTCTCCAAAACCCACAATCCACACCTATTTAACATAATGACAAACAAGAACCCAACAAAACCTAATGGAGACACCAAAACACGTCAAAAACACCCCAAACAAGAACGGCATCACCCCCAAAACTGGAAGAAAATCCCCCAAAACCATAGATCCACCCCAAAACCACCCTAAAACTACCTGATCTTCTCCAAAACCCACAATTTAACCTTTTCCAACACGATGACCAACGAGAACCCAACAGAACCCAACAGAGACCCCAAAAAAACTCAAAAACACCCCAAACAAGAACGGCATCACTACCAAAACTGGAAGAAAATCCCCCAAAACCATAGATCCACCCCAAAGACACCCTAAAACTACCTGATGTTCTCCAAAACCCACAATCCACTGCTATTTAACATAATGAAGAAAGGAGAGGATCACTCCCCCAAAAAGAAGAAAACCCAAATACCATGAATCCACGCGAAAAGTCCCCCTAAACCTACCTGAAGTTCTCAAAAGCCAGCAATTTACCCTTTTCCACCATGATGACCACGGAAAACCCAACGAAACCCAACGGAGACCCCAAAACACGTCAAAAACACACCAAGCAAGAACTAGACGTGAAGAAATGAAAAAACAAAAACAGGTCTTTTTGTTTTCTCACTGGTTCAAATATCCTGTTGGGGGCGCTGGGCCGGTGAATGGAGTGATACGTGGATGATTGGTAGGTCCTAAACCCCCTGCAAGTCACTCTCCCTGTGGGCAACGAAGGGCTGTGGGAATTGCCACTAGTTAAATTCCCGGATGGGTCAGATAAAATCGAAGACCAAGGACCAGAAAGGGAGCAACTTACCAGATATATGGTATATATATATGGTATAGGGGCCCCAGAAAATTAAAGAGTAAATTGAAAATGATCCAGTACTATAAGATAGAATGACCAAAGGAACCCTTAAGACCCTATGTATTTTGATCCACGGAGGACGGGGTCTGTCAGGCTTTGAACATTAATAGTAGAATACCCGTGGATCCAGAAAAGAGCAAGCTGAAACATTGGAATTAGAAATAAGAGAGCAATTGATTAAGAACGAATATGTGCTACATTTGTGCCTGTGATGCACTTATATCACCAGATAACAGTAGCCTCTCCTATCATGTTATCCTGCGACCCCGAGAACCAGATCAAAAACAACCTCACGGTTCGGACTTTAATCAAGGGGTCTGAGATAAGGAGAACTGTTCACAAAGGGACAGGTTAGGAATATGTATATGTATAGGAATGTTCATGTATATGTAACGCTTTACTAAAGCAATTTGCCACTTAAGGCGTGCATGACCTTGGTGGGACTACCCGCCCCGTGCTGCATGGAACTGAGTAAACATACCTACTTTACAATCTTACTTATCGTGGAGTCAGCTTTCTGTGAGTCATTTTGGTGAGCCAGGCAGGAGACAGTCTGCTCGGCTGCGGGATCGGCTGCGGCGCGGACGCCCCTAGGTGCACCCTGAGAGTTTTTGCTCGGAGGGGACTCCACTCTCAGCTGCTCACCGCAGGAGAAAAGATCTCCTGAAACTGCAGACAAACGGTACGTTTTCGGCTGCTGGAGGGATACTAACTGGAGTGTTAATAATTGTATGTGTTTTTATGTATGTATTTTGTGTTGACATTTTGTATGCTGTAATATTTGCATGTTGTAAGTATTTTGTGTCGAAAGTGTTTGTGTAAGTGTAAGGCTTTGCAACAAAGTGTTACAAGTCACTTCACGAAGAACACAGTCAGAGACAATACTTGTTTCGTTGCTTATCATTCTAAATTATATTCCTGTGGTATGAATGAGATGTGCTGGAGGCCTCCGTGTGCGATTGTGCTGTGTGAGTGAGACGCAGCGTTCTGCAAAGCGAGTGCAGAGTTCCGATCCGTTGTTCCGTACTCTCCGCAAGGGGAGTGGGCAGAGACGAACGAAGTGCTTGACAGACTGAAAAGAAGTGCTGTTTTGTCCAAGTTTGAGTGGTGGTGCCTACTATACGGGCCCGGTGTATCTTGTGTATCTTGTGTATCTTGTGTATCCTATTTTTGCTCTTAAATGTTTTGACTGTGACAAGAAAAAGGCAGGAGCATGATATGACATGCTTCCTGCAACATATGAGGCCCGCACAGGCCGAGACCTGGACTCGCTGAGACCTGAACAGGCCAAGAGACCGGAGCGGCACCGAGAGACTGGAGCGGCGCTGGGAGACCCGAGACACTACGGAGGGAACTACCGCTGGACGGAGAGAGCCCTGAGAGACGCTGCAGAGACACGGACGGCTCTGAGAGACACAGAATAGACCGGACAGAAGCTGCAAAACGCGGGGAAATTGAAGTGATTGCGGAACATCCGAGATCGAGTTGCTACAGGAGACCAGAGGCGTCAGTGGACACCGGTAGCCGACCCTCGCCGTGTGGCGAGTCGGCACAGAGCAGAGGAGCGGACATCAGGACCCTGCAGCCTGTCTGACGGAACCATGGAGGCAGCGGCAGCAGCGGCTGTGCTGCTTCACTCTAGCCTTCTTTTTATAAAAGGTTTATCTTGCAATGCAAAAAAGACTGTTAGTTCCCAGATCGGTGTTATAACTATTACTAATGACGACTTAGCGCTATTGCAGGGCACGAGTGCAGAGACGCAGACTACACTGCCAAATGACCAGAAGCAGGTTCTTTCACTAGCCTAAGGTTGCATCCGGCACTACCTGCAGACGTATAGCAGACGTTACACTCTCTTTCCTAACTAGTAATCATGTGTCTCACCCATCTGTGGTTAATGGCCAGTGGCAAAAAGAAAAGGGGGGAGACAAAGGCAGAAACGGTACAAGGAGGATGCCACTGACACTAACAGCATGGGTAATAGGAGTCGTATAAGTGACACAGGTGCGGAGCGGTGGCCGGCGCTGCTGCTCTGTGGGGCTCTCTGCCTGCTGCTCGCCCTCGCCTGCCTGTGCACTGCCGCCGACGGTGTTAGAGTAAAATGTGAAGACTGCTCAGATGGCAGTTATGAGAGTGCTTATGTGAAGAAGATGTGTGCTGAATCTGACTTTGTGTGCAGCAGTGGTCAGTGTGTGCCAAACAGATGGCAGTGTGATGGGGATCCGGATTGTGAAGATCGGTCTGACGAAAGTGCTGAGCTGTGTCATATGAGAACAGTGTCATGGAAATGTGATGGTGAAATAGACTGTGACAGTGGAGAAGATGAAGAGAATTGTGGCAATGTGACTTGTAGTGCATCAGAGTTCACATGCAGTAGTGGACAATGTATTTCCAAAAGCTTTGCCTGCAAAGGTCAGGGTGACTGCTCCGACCACTCGGATGAATCTTTGGAACACTGTGGCCGCCTGCCTGCACCTCCAGTGACGTGTTCTACGAGTGAGGTGCAGTGCGGCTCAGGTGAATGTATCTACAAGAAGAGGTGATGTGAAAGAGATCCGTATTGCAAGGATGGAAGTGATGAAATTAATTGCCCTTCCTGGACCAGTTCAGATGTGAAGATGGGAACTGTGTCCATGGGAGTAGGCAGTGCAGCGGTGTGAGAGACTGTCTGGAAGGCACCGATGAAGCAAACTGTAACAATTCAGTGCTCTGGACCTGGCAAATTCAAGTGTAGAAGTGGCGAATGCATAGATATCAATAAAGTGTGTAACCAGCAGAGGACTGCAAGGACAGGGGTGATGAGCCCCTGAAGGAATGCAACATAAACGACTGTTACTGTCCAGCTGAGTTTGAGTTTGTAAACAAGAGAAACTGTGGAGATATTGATGAATACCAAAACCCTGGTATCTGTAGTCAAATCTGTATCAACGTGAAAGGTGGCCACAAATGTGAATGTAGCCGTGGCTATCAGATGAGTCGTGCTACAGGAACCTGAAAAGGGCCTTGTCAGAAGATAAAAAAGAAAGTGTTTCAACAAGCAGCTACGAGAGGAAAGAATCACTGAACCCCCAATGTGAGGGACTGTACCTTGTTTTACTGGCTACTGAAAGTCACCCTGACCTTTGCAGGCAAAGCTTTTGGAAATACATTGTCCACTACTGCATGTGAACTCTGATGCACTACAAGTCACATTGCCACAATTCTCTTCATCTTCTCCACTGTCACAGTCTATTTCACCATCACATTTCCATGACACTGTTCTCATATGACACAGCTCAGCACTTTCGTCAGACCGATCTTCACAATCCGGATCCCCATCACACTGCCATCTGTTTGGCACACACTGACCACTGTTGCACACAAAGTCAGATTCAGCACACATCTTCTTCACATAAGCACTCTCATAACTGCCATCTGAGCAGTCTTCACATTTTACTCTAACACCGTCGGCGGCAGTGCACAGGCAGGCGAGGGCGAGCAGCAGGCAGAGAGCCCCACAGAGCAGCAGCGCCGGCCACCGCTCCGCACCTGTGTCACTTATACGACTCCTATTACCCATGCTGTTAGTGTCAGTGGCATCCTCCTTGTACCGTTTCTGCCTTTGTCTCCCCCCTTTTCTTTTTGCCACTGGCCATTAACCACAGATGGGTGAGACACATGATTACTAGTTAGGAAAGAGAGTGTAACGTCTGCTATACGTCTGCAGGTAGTGCCGGATGCAACCTTAGGCTAGTGAAAGAACCTGCTTCTGGTCATTTGGCAGTGTAGTCTGCGTCTCTGCACTCGTGCCCTGCAATAGCGCTAAGTCGTCATTAGTAATAGTTATAACACCGATCTGGGGACTAACAGTCTTTTTTGCATTGCAAGATAAACCTTTTATAAAAAGAAGGCTAGAGTGAAGCAGCACAGCCGCTGCTGCCGCTGCCTCCATGGTTCCGTCAGACAGGCTGCAGGGTCCTGATGTCCGCTCCTCTGCTCTGTGCCGACTCGCCACACGGCGAGGGTCGGCTACCGGTGTCCACTGACGCCTCTGGTCTCCTGTAGCAACTCGATCTCGGATGTTCCGCAATCACTTCAATTTCCCCGCGTTTTGCAGCTTCTGTCCGGTCTATTCTGTGTCTCTCAGAGCCGTCCGTGTCTCTGCAGCGTCTCTCAGGGCTCTCTCCGTCCAGCGGTAGTTCCCTCCGTAGTGTCTCGGGTCTCCCAGCGCCGCTCCAGTCTCTCGGTGCCGCTCCGGTCTCTTGGCCTGTTCAGGTCTCAGCGAGTCCAGGTCTTGGCCTGTGCGGGCCTCATATGTTGCAGGAAGCATGTCATATCATGCTCCTGCCTTTTTCTTGTCACAGTCAAAACATTTAAGAGCAAAAATAGGATACACAAGATACACAAGATACACAAGATACACCGGGCCCATATAGTAGGCACCACCACTCAAACTTGGACAAAACAGCACTTCTTTTCAGTCTGTCAAGCACTTCGTTCGTCTCTGCCCACTCCCCTTGCGGAGAGTACGGAACAACGGATCGGAACTCTGCACTCGCTTTGCAGAACGCTGCGTCTCACTCACACAGCACAATCGCACACGGAGGCCTCCAGCACATCTCATTCATACCACAGGAATATAATTTAGGATGATAACCAACGAAACAAGTATTGTCCCTGACTGTGTTCTTCGTGAATTGACTTGTAACACTTTGTTGCAAAGCCTTACACTTACACAAACACTTTCGACACAAAATACTTAGAATATGCAAACATTACAATATACAAAATGTCATATTGATAACTTCTTGGTGCAGGTGCTAACGGAGCCAACTAGGAAAGGTGCCCTCCTAGACCTGTTGCTAGAAAACAGAGAGGGTCTGGTGGGAGATGTGGTGATTGGTGGCCGCCTCGGTCATAGCGACCATGAAGTGGTTGAGTTCAAAATTTATTGTGACAGAAGGAAAAGTGCCACCAAACCCTCATCCCTAGATATGGGGAAAGCGGACTTCAGGCTGCTCAGGGAACTAGTCAGCAAGGTCCCCTGGGAAACTGCTCTTGAAGGCCTCGATGTCCACCAGTGCTGGTCACTCTTTAAGCGATGCCTCCTAGAAGCACAAGATCAGGCAATTCCTAAATATCGCAAGTCAGGCAGGCGGGGCAGGAGGCCGGCGTGGCTGACCAGGAACGTTCTAATGGAAATTAGGCGGAAACAGAGATTGTTTCGCTACTGGAAGGAGGGCCAGGCGTCATGGAAAGAATAGAGGGATGCTGTTCGTGTTTGTAGGGAGAAAGTTCGTGTGGCCAAAGCACAGCTAGAGTTGAAGCTGGCTGTGTCTGTGAGAGAAAATAAAAAGGGTTTTTTTAGATATGTAAATGGAAAAAGGAGAACTAAAAAATACATAGGGCCGCTCCTTGATAGGGAAGGTCTCCTCACAGACGATGACATAGGCAAAGCAGAGACGCTTAACGCCTTCATTGCCTCTGTCTTCAATGCCGATGATGGGCTTCGGGACCCAGGGTGCCCTGAGCTGGAGGGCCGGGACGGTGGGGATGACTGGGACTCCCAACTGACCCTAAACGTGTGCGGGATTTGCTACTCCACCTGGATCCCTACAAGTCCATGGGTCCGGATGGGATTCATCCCCGGGTGCTGAAAGAGCTGGCGGACGTCATTGCGGAACCTCTTTCAATTATTTTTAAACGATCCTGGGAATTTGGAGAGGTCCCGGTAGACTGGAAGCTGGCAAATGCTGTGCCGATTTTCAAGAAGGGTCAGAAAGAAGACCCTAGCAATTACAGGCCTGTCAGTCTCACGTCAGTGCCTGGTAAAATCATGGAGAAGTTGGTTCTCGAACTTATTGAGCGCACCTGGGGGACAAAGCAGTCAGTGGTCCCAGCCATCATGGGTTTGTGAAGGGTAGGTCCTGCCTAACTAACCTGATTTCCTTTTATGATAAGATCACCCGTATGGTGGACCAAGGGAAACCAGCTGATGTGATTTTTTTGGACTTCAGCAAGGCTTTTGACACGGTTTCCCATAGGATCTTACTGGACAAAATGTCCACCATACAGCTAAATAAAAACATCATACGATGGGTGAGCAATTGGCTAACGGGCAGGGCCCAAAGGGTTATGGTAAATGGGGCTGTGTCAGGCTGGCGGGCGGTCACCAGTGGGGTCCCTCAAGGCTCCATTTTAGGGCCGGTACTTTTCAATATTTTTATAAACGATCTGGATGTAGGAATAGAGGGTATTTTGAGCAAGTTTGCTGATGACACCGAACTTGGAGGAGTTGTGGACTCGAATGAGGGCGTAAAGGCCTTACAGAGGGATATAAATACATACATAAAAACACGTACAATTATTAACACTCCAGTTAGTATCCGTCCAGCAGCCGAAAACGTACCATTTGTCTGCAGTTTCAGGAGATCTTTGCTCCTGCGGTGAACAGCTGAGAGTGCTCCCTTTAGGCTTGTCCCCTTTATTGGCATCCTTAATTCATGCAGAGACTCATTGCCAGAACATTAGTTCTTCCTTAGCTTGAGTTTCAGTTTCCCAGGAGCGCACTCAACCCTCCAAGTTTCAGTAGTTACTGGTCCTTTTATTCTGGATGCGTGGGTCCCTTTCTGCAGTTCTCGCAGCTGTTTCAGTAGTCAGTAAAACAAGGTACAGTCCCTCACATTGGGGGTTCAGTGATTCTTCCCTCTCGTAGCTGCTTGTTGAAACACATTCTTTTTTATCTTCTGACAAGGCCCTTTCCAGGTTCCTGTAGCACGACTCATCTGATAGCCACGGCTACATTCACATTGTTTACAAACTCAAACTCAGCTGGACAGTAACAGTCGTTTATGTTGCATTCCTTCAGGGGCTCATCACCCCAGTCCTTGCAGTCCTCTGCTGGTTACACACTTTATTGATATCTATGCATTCGCCACTTCTACACTTGAATTTGCCAGGTCCAGAGCACTGAATTGTTACAGTTTGCTTCATCGGTGCCTTCCAGACAGTCTCTCACACCGCTGCACTGCCTACTCCCATGGACACAGTTCCCATCTTCACATCTGAACTGGTCCAGGAAGGGCAATTAATTTCATCACTTCCATCCTTGCAATACGGATCTCTTTCACATCACCTCTTCTTGTAGATACATTCACCTGAGCCGCACTGCACCTCACTCGTAGAACACGTCACTGGAGGTGCAGGCAGGCGGCCACAGTGTTCCAAAGATTCATCCGAGTGGTCGGAGCAGTCACCCTGACCTTTGCAGGCAAAGCTTTTGGAAATACATTGTCCACTACTGCATGTGAACTCTGATGCACTACAAGTCACATTGCCACAATTCTCTTCATCTTCTCCACTGTCACAGTCTATTTCACCATCACATTTCCATGACACTGTTCTCATATGACACAGCTCAGCACTTTCGTCAGACCGATCTTCACAATCCGGATCCCCATCACACTGCCATCTGTTTGGCACACACTGACCACTGCTGCACACAAAGTCAGATTCAGCACACATCTTCTTCACATAAGCACTCTCATAACTGCCATCTGAGCAGTCTTCACATTTTACTCTAACACCGTCGGCGGCAGTGCACAGGCAGG
Source organism: Aythya marila (assembly GCF_965140915.1). Taxonomy (NCBI): domain Eukaryota; kingdom Metazoa; phylum Chordata; class Aves; order Anseriformes; family Anatidae; genus Aythya; species Aythya marila. The sequence goes on along the minus strand of NW_028136947.1, from coordinate 9,639 downwards.
CGAGGGCGAGCAGCAGGCAGAGAGCCCCACAGAGCAGCAGCGCCGGCCACCGCTCCGCACCTGTGTCACTTATACGACTCCTATTACCCATGCTGTTAGTGTCAGTGGCATCCTCCTTGTACCGTTTCTGCCTTTGTCTCCCCCCTTTTCTTTTTGCCACTGGCCATTAACCACAGATGGGTGAGACACATGATTACTAGTTAGGAAAGAGAGTGTAACGTCTGCTATACGTCTGCAGGTAGTGCCGGATGCAACCTTAGGCTAGTGAAAGAACCTGCTTCTGGTCATTTGGCAGTGTAGTCTGCGTCTCTGCACTCGTGCCCTGCAATAGCGCTAAGTCGTCATTAGTAATAGTTATAACACCGATCTGGGAACTAACAGTCTTTTTTGCATTGCAAGATAAACCTTTTATAAAAAGAAGGCTAGAGTGAAGCAGCACAGCCGCTGCTGCCGCTGCCTCCATGGTTCCGTCAGACAGGCTGCAGGGTCCTGATGTCCGCTCCTCTGCTCTGTGCCGACTCGCCACACGGCGAGGGTCGGCTACCGGTGTCCACTGACGCCTCTGGTCTCCTGTAGCAACTCGATCTCGGATGTTCCGCAATCACTTCAATTTCCCCGCGTTTTGCAGCTTCTGTCCGGTCTATTCTGTGTCTCTCAGAGCCGTCCGTGTCTCTGCAGCGTCTCTCAGGGCTCTCTCCGTCCAGCGGTAGTTCCCTCCGTAGTGTCTCGGGTCTCCCAGCGCCGCTCCAGTCTCTCGGTGCCGCTCCGGTCTCTTGGCCTGTTCAGGTCTCAGCGAGTCCAGGTCTCGGCCTGTGCGGGCCTCATATGTTGCAGGAAGCATGTCATATCATGCTCCTGCCTTTTTCTTGTCACAGTCAAAACATTTAAGAGCAAAAATAGGATACACAAGATACACAAGATACACAAGATACACCGGGCCCGTATAGTAGGCACCACCACTCAAACTTGGACAAAACAGCACTTCTTTTCAGTCTGTCAAGCACTTCGTTCGTCTCTGCCCACTCCCCTTGCGGAGAGTACGGAACAACGGATCGGAACTCTGCACTCGCTTTGCAGAACGCTGCGTCTCACTCACACAGCACAATCGCACACGGAGGCCTCCAGCACATCTCATTCATACCACAGGAATATAATTTAGAATGATAAGCAACGAAACAAGTATTGTCTCTGACTGTGTTCTTCGTGAAGTGACTTGTAACACTTTGTTGCAAAGCCTTACACTTACACAAACACTTTCGACACAAAATACTTACAACATGCAAATATTACAGCATACAAAATGTCAACACAAAATACATACATAAAAACACATACAATTATTAACACTCCAGTTAGTATCCCTCCAGCAGCCGAAAACGTACCGTTTGTCTGCAGTTTCAGGAGATCTTTTCTCCTGCGGTGAGCAGCTGAGAGTGGAGTCCCCTCCGAGCAAAAACTCTCAGGGTGCACCTAGGGGCGTCCGCGCCGCAGCCGATCCCGCAGCCGAGCAGACTGTCTCCTGCCTGGCTCACCAAAATGACTCACAGAAAGCTGACTCCACGATAAGTAAGATTGTAAAGTAGGTATGTTTACTCAGTTCCATGCAGCACGGGGCGGGTAGTCCCACCAAGGTCATGCACGCCTTAAGTGGCAAATTGCTTTAGTAAAGCGTTACATATACATGAACATTCCTATACATATACATATTCCTAACCTGTCCCTTTGTGAACAGTTCTCCTTATCTCAGACCCCTTGATTAAAGTCCGAACCGTGAGGTTGTTTTTGATCTGGTTCTCGGGGTCGCAGGATAACATGATAGGAGAGGCTACTGTTATCTGGTGATATAAGTGCATCACAGGCACAAATGTAGCACATATTCGTTCTTAATCAATTGCTCTCTTATTTCTAATTCCAATGTTTCAGCTTGCTCTTTTCTGGATCCACGGGTATTCTACTATTAATGTTCAAAGCCTGACAGACCCCGTCCTCCGTGGATCAAAATACATAGGGTCTTAAGGGTTCCTTTGGTCATTCTATCTTATAGTACTGGATCATTTTCAATTTACTCTTTAATTTTCTGGGGCCCCTATACCATATATATATACCATATATCTGGTAAGTTGCTCCCTTTCTGGTCCTTGGTCTTCGATTTTATCTGACCCATCCGGGAATTTAACTAGTGGCAATTCCCACAGCCCTTCGTTGCCCACAGGGAGAGTGACTTGCAGGGGGTTTAGGACCTACCAATCATCCACGTATCACTCCATTCACCGGCCCAGCGCCCCCAACAGGATATTTGAACCAGTGAGAAAACAAAAAGACCTGTTTTTGTTTTTTCATTTCTTCACGTCTAGTTCTTGCTTGGTGTGTTTTTGACGTGTTTTGGGGTCTCCGTTGGGTTTCGTTGGGTTTTCCGTGGTCATCATGGTGGAAAAGGGTAAATTGCTGGCTTTTGAGAACTTCAGGTAGGTTTAGGGGGACTTTTCGCGTGGATTCATGGTATTTGGGTTTTCTTCTTTTTGGGGGAGTGATCCTCTCCTTTCTTCATTATGTTAAATAGCAGAGGATTGTGGGTTTTGGAGAACATCAGGTAGTTTTAGGGTGTCTTTGGGGTGGATCTATGGTTTTGGGGGATTTTCTTCCAGTTTTGGTAGTGATGCCGTTCTTGTTTGGGGTGTTTTTGAGTTTTTTTGGGGTCTCTGTTGGGTTCTGTTGGGTTCTCGTTGGTCATCGTGTTGGAAAAGGGTAAATTGTGGTTTTTGGAGAACATCAGGTAGGTTTAGGGTGGTTTTGGGGTGGATCTATGGTTTTGGGGGATTTTCTTCCAGTTTTGGGGGTGATGCCGTTCTTGTTTGGGGTGTTTTTGACGTTTTTTGGGGTCTCTGTTGGGTTCTGTTGGGTTCTCGTTGGTCATCGTGTTGGAAAAGGGTAAATTGTGGTTTTTGGAGAACATCAGGTAGGTTTAGGGTGTCTTTGGGGTGGATCTATGGTTTTGGGGGATTTTCTTCCAGTTTTGGGGGTGATGCCGTTCTTGTTTGGGGTGTTTTTGACGTTTTTTGGGGTCTCTGTTGGGTTCTGTTGGGTTCTCGTTGGTCATCGTGTTGGAAAAGGGTAAATTGTGGGTTTTGGAGAACATCAGGTAGGTGTAGGGTTGTTTTGGGGTGGATCTATGGTTTTGGGGGATTTTCTTCCAGTTTTGGTGGTGATGCCGTTCTTGTTTGGGGTGTTTTTGACGTTTTTTGGGGTCTCTGTTGGGTTCTGTTGGGTTCTCGTTGGTCATTGTGTTGGAAAAGGGTAAATTGTGGGTTTTGGAGAACATCAGGTAGTTTTAGGGTGGTTTTGGGGTGGATCTATGGTTTTGGGGGATTTTCTTCCAGTTTTGGGGGTGATGCCGTTCTTGTTTGGGGTGTTTTTGACGTTTTTTGGGGTCTCTGTTGGGTTCTGTTGGGTTCTCGTTGGTCATCGTGTTGGAAAAGGGTAAATTGTGGTTTTTGGAGAACATCAGGTAGGTTTAGGGTGTCTTTGGGGTGGATCTATGGTTTTGGGGGATTTTCTTCCAGTTTTGGGGGTGATGCCGTTCTTGTTTGGGGTGTTTTTGACGTTTTTTGGGGTCTCTGTTGGGTTCTGTTGGGTTCTCGTTGGTCATCGTGTTGGAAAAGGGTAAATTGTGGGTTTTGGAGAACATCAGGTAGGTTTAGGGTGTCTTTGGGGTGGATCTATGGTTTTGGGGGATTTTCTTCCAGTTTTGGGGGTGATGCCGTTCTTGTTTGGGGTGTTTTTGACGTTTTTTGGGGTCTCTGTTGGGTTCTGTTGGGTTCTCGTTGGTCATCGTGTTGGAAAAGGGTAAATTGTGGGTTTTGGAGAACATCAGGTAGGTTTAGGGTGTCTTTGGGGTGGATCTATGGTTTTGGGGGATTTTCTTCCAGTTTTGGGGGTGATGCCGTTCTTGTTTGGGGTGTTTTTGACGTTTTTTGGGGTCTCTGTTGGGTTCTGTTGGGTTCTCGTTGGTCATTGTGTTGGAAAAGGGTAAATTGTGGGTTTTGGAGAACATCAGGTAGTTTTAGGGTGGTTTTGGGGTGGATCTATGGTTTTGGGGGATTTTCTTCCAGTTTTGGGGGTGATGCCGTTCTTGTTTGGGGTGTTTTTGACGTTTTTTGGGGTCTCTGTTGGGTTCTGTTGGGTTCTCGTTGGTCATCGTGTTGGAAAAGGGTAAATTGTGGGTTTTGGAGAACATCAGGTAGGTTTAGGGTGTCTTTGGGGTGGATCTATGGTTTTGGGGGATTTTCTTCCAGTTTTGGGGGTGATGCCGTTCTTGTTTGGGGTGTTTTTGACGTTTTTTGGGGTCTCTGTTGGGTTCTGTTGGGTTCTCGTTGGTCATCGTGTTGGAAAAGGGTAAATTGTGGGTTTTGGAGAACATCAGGTAGGTGTAGGGTTGTTTTGGGGTGGATCTATGGTTTTGGGGGATTTTCTTCCAGTTTTGGGGGTGATGCCATTCTTGTTTGGGGTGTTTTTGACGTTTTTTGGGGTCTCTGTTGGGTTCTGTTGGGTTCTCGTTGGTCATTGTGTTGGAAAAGGGTAAATTGTGGGTTTTGGAGAACATCAGGTAGGTTTAGGGTGTCTTTGGGGTGGATCTATGGTTTTGGGGGATTTTCTTCCAGTTTTGGGGGTGATGCCGTTCTTGTTTGGGGTGTTTTTGACGTTTTTTGGGGTCTCTGTTGGGTTCTGTTGGGTTCTCGTTGGTCATTGTGTTGGAAAAGGGTAAATTGTGGTTTTTGGAGAACATCAGGTAGTTTTAGGGTGGTTTTGGGGTGGATCTATGGTTTTGGGGGATTTTCTTCCAGTTTTGGGGGTGATGCCGTTCTTGTTTGGGGTGTTTTTGACGTTTTTTGGGGTCTCTGTTGGGTTCTGTTGGGTTCTCGTTGGTCATCGTGTTGGAAAAGGGTAAATTGTGGGTTTTGGAGAACATGAGTAGTTTTAGGGTGGTTTTGGGGTGGATCTATGGTTTTGGGGGATTTTCTTCCAGTTTTGGGGGTGATGCCGTTCTTGTTTGGGGTGTTTTTGACGTTTTTTGGGGTCTCTGTTGGGTTCTGTTGGGTTCTCGTTGGTCATCGTGTTGGAAAAGGGTAAATTGTGGGTTTTGGAGAACATCAGGTAGGTTTAGGGTGTCTTTGGGGTGGATCTATGGTTTTGGGGGATTTTCTTCCAGTTTTGGGGGTGATGCCGTTCTTGTTTGGGGTGTTTTTGACGTTTTTTGGGGTCTCTGTTGGGTTCTGTTGGGTTCTCGTTGGTCATCGTGTTGGAAAAGGGTAAATTGTGGGTTTTGGAGAACATCAGGTAGGTTTAGGGTGTCTTTGGGGTGGATCTATGGTTTTGGGGGATTTTCTTCCAGTTTTGGGGGTGATGCCGTTCTTGTTTGGGGTGTTTTTGACGTTTTTTGGGGTCTCCGTTGGGTTTTGTTGGGTTCTCGTTGGTTATCATGGTGGAAAAGGGTAAATTGTGGGTTTTGGAGAACATCAGGTAGGTTTAGGGTGGTTTTGGGGTGGATCTATGGTTTTGGGGGATTTTCTTCCAGTTTTGGGGGTGATGCCGTTCTTGTTTGGGGTGTTTTTGACGTTTTTTGGGGTCTCTGTTGGGTTCTGTTGGGTTCTCGTTGGTCATCGTGTTGGAAAAGGGTAAATTGTGGGTTTTGGAGAACATCAGGTAGGTGTAGGGTTGTTTTGGGGTGGATCTATGGTTTTGGGGGATTTTCTTCCAGTTTTGGTGGTGATGCCGTTCTTGTTTGGGGTGTTTTTGACGCTTTTTGGGGTCTCTGTTGGGTTCTGTTGGGTTCTCGTTGGTCATCGTGTTGGAAAAGGGTAAATTGTGGTTTTTGGAGAACATCAGGTAGGTTTAGGGTGTCTTTGGGGTGGATCTATGGTTTTGGGGGATTTTCTTCCAGTTTTGGGGGTGATGCCGTTCTTGTTTGGGGTGTTTTTGACGTTTTTTGGGGTCTCTGTTGGGTTCTGTTGGGTTCTCGTTGGTCATCGTGTTGGAAAAGGGTAAATTGTGGGTTTTGGAGAACATCAGGTAGGTTTAGGGTGGTTTTGGGGTGGATCTATGGTTTTGGGGGATTTTCTTCCAGTTTTGGGGGTGATGCCGTTCTTGTTTGGGGTGTTTTTGACGTTTTTTGGGGTCTCTGTTGGGTTCTGTTGGGTTCTCGTTGGTCATCGTGTTGGAAAAGGGTAAATTGTGGGTTTTGGAGAACATCAGGTAGTTTTAGGGTGGTTTTGGGGTGGATCTATGGTTTTGGGGGATTTTCTTCCAGTTTTGGGGGTGATGCCGTTCTTGTTTGGGGTGTTTTTGACGTTTTTTGGGGTCTCTGTTGGGTTCTGTTGGGTTCTCGTTGGTCATCGTGTTGGAAAAGGGTAAATTGTGGGTTTTGGAGAACATCAGGTAGGTTTAGGGTGTCTTTGGGGTGGATCTATGGTTTTGGGGGATTTTCTTCCAGTTTTGGGGGTGATGCCGTTCTTGTTTGGGGTGTTTTTGACGTTTTTTGGGGTCTCTGTTGGGTTCTGTTGGGTTCTCGTTGGTCATCGTGTTGGAAAAGGGTAAATTGTGGGTTTTGGAGAACATTAGGTAGTTTTAGGGTGTCTTTGGGGTGGATCTATGGTTTTGGGGGATTTTCTTCCAGTTTTGGGGGTGATGCCGTTCTTGTTTGGGGTGTTTTTGACGTTTTTTGGGGTCTCTGTTGGGTTCTGTTGGGTTCTCGTTGGTCATCGTGTTGGAAAAGGGTAAATTGTGGGTTTTGGAGAACATCAGGTAGGTTTAGGGTGGTTTTGGGGTGGATCTATGGTTTTGGGGGATTTTCTTCCAGTTTTGGTGGTGATGCCGTTCTTGTTTGGGGTGTTTTTGACGTTTTTTGGAGTCTCTGTTGGGTTCTGTTGGGTTCTCGTTGGTCATCGTGTTGGAAAAGGGTAAATTGTGGGTTTTGGAGAACATCAGGTAGGTTTAGGGTGTCTTTGGGGTGGATCTATGGTTTTGGGGGATTTTCTTCCAGTTTTGGGGGTGATGCCGTTCTTGTTTGGGGTGTTTTTGACGTTTTTTGGGGTCTCTGTTGGGTTCTGTTGGGTTCTCGTTGGTCATCGTGTTGGAAAAGGGTAAATTGTGGTTTTTGGAGAACATCAGGTAGTTTTAGGGTGGTTTTGGGGTGGATCTATGGTTTTGGGGGATTTTCTTCCAGTTTTGGGGGTGATGCCGTTCTTGTTTGGGGTGTTTTTGACGTTTTTTGGGGTCTCTGTTGGGTTCTGTTGGGTTCTCGTTGGTCATCGTGTTGGAAAAGGGTAAATTGTGGGTTTTGGAGAACATCAGGTAGGTTTAGGGTGTCTTTGGGGTGGATCTATGGTTTTGGCGTATTTTCTTCCAGTTTTGGTGGTGATGCCGTTCTTGTTTGGGGTGTTTTTGACGTTTTTTGGGGTCTCCGTTGGGTTTTGTTGGGTTCTCGTTGGTCATCGTGTTGGAAAAGGGTAAATTGTGGTTTTTGGAGAACATCAGGTAGGTTTAGGGTGTCTTTGGGGTGGATCTATGGTTTTGGGGGATTTTCTTCCAGTTTTGGGGGTGATGCCGTTCTTGTTTGGGGTGTTTTTGACGTTTTTTGGGGTCTCTGTTGGGTTCTGTTGGGTTCTCGTTGGTCATCGTGTTGGAAAAGGGTAAATTGTGGGTTTTGGAGAACATCAGGTAGGTTTAGGGTGGTTTTGGGGTGGATCTATGGTTTTGGGGGATTTTCTTCCAGTTTTGGGGGTGATGCCGTTCTTGTTTGGGGTGTTTTTGACGTTTTTTGGGGTCTCTGTTGGGTTCTGTTGGGTTCTCGTTGGTCATCGTGTTGGAAAAGGGTAAATTGTGGGTTTTGGAGAACATCAGGTAGGTTTAGGGTGGTTTTGGGGTGGATCTATGGTTTTGGGGGATTTTCTTCCAGTTTTGGTGGTGATGCCGTTCTTGTTTGGGGTGTTTTTGACGTGTTTTGGTGTCTCCATTAGGTTTTGTTGGGATCTTGTTTGTCATTATGTTAAATAGGTGTGGATTGTGGGTTTTGGAGAACATCAGGTAGTTTTAGGGTGGTTTTGGGGTGGATCTATGGTTTTGGGGGATTTTCTTCCAGTTTTGGGGTGATGCCGTTCTTGTTTGGGGTGTTTTTGACGTTTTTTGGGGTCTCTGTTGGGTTCTGTTGGGTTCTCGTTGGTCATCGTGTTGGAAAAGGGTAAATTGTGGTTTTTGGAGAACATCAGGTAGGTGTAGGGTGGTTTTGGGGTGGATCTATGGTTTTGGGGGATTTTCTTCCAGTTTTGGGGGTGATGCCGTTCTTGTTTGGGGTGTTTTTGACGTTTTTTGGGGTCTCTGTTGGGTTCTGTTGGGTTCTCGTTGGTCATCGTGTTGGAAAAGGGTAAATTGTGGGTTTTGGAGAACATCAGGTAGGTTTAGGGTGTCTTTGGGGTGGATCTATGGTTTTGGCGTATTTTCTTCCAGTTTTGGGGGTGATGCCGTTCTTGTTTGGGGTGTTTTTGACGTTTTTTGGGGTCTCCGTTGGGTTTTGTTGGGTTCTCGTTGGTTATCATGGTGGAAAAGGGTAAATTGTGGGTTTTGGAGAACATCAGGTAGGTTTAGGGTGGTTTTGGGGTGGATCTATGGTTTTGGGGGATTTTCTTCCAGTTTTGGGGGTGATGCCGTTCTTGTTTGGGGTGTTTTTGACGTTTTTTGGGGTCTCTGTTGGGTTCTGTTGGGTTCTCGTTGGTCATCGTGTTGGAAAAGGGTAAATTGTGGGTTTTGGAGAACATCAGGTAGGTTTAGGGTGTCTTTGGGGTGGATCTATGGTTTTGGGGGATTTTCTTCCAGTTTTGGGGGTGATGCCGTTCTTGTTTGGGGTGTTTTTGACGTTTTTTGGGGTCTCTGTTGGGTTCTGTTGGGTTCTCGTTGGTCATCGTGTTGGAAAAGGGTAAATTGTGGTTTTTGGAGAACATCAGGTAGGTTTAGGGTGTCTTTGGGGTGGATCTATGGTTTTGGGGGATTTTCTTCCAGTTTTGGGGGTGATGCCGTTCTTGTTTGGGGTGTTTTTGACGTTTTTTGGGGTCTCTGTTGGGTTCTGTTGGGTTCTCGTTGGTCATCGTGTTGGAAAAGGGTAAATTGTGGGTTTTGGAGAACATGAGTAGTTTTAGGGTGGTTTTGGGGTGGATCTATGGTTTTGGGGGATTTTCTTCCAGTTTTGGTGGTGATGCCGTTCTTGTTTGGGGTGTTTTTGACGTTTTTTGGGGTCTCTGTTGGGTTCTGTTGGGTTCTCGTTGGTCATCGTGTTGGAAAAGGGTAAATTGTGGTTTTTGGAGAACATCAGGTAGGTTTAGGGTGTCTTTGGGGTGGATCTATGGTTTTGGGGGATTTTCTTCCAGTTTTGGGGGTGATGCCGTTCTTGTTTGGGGTGTTTTTGACGTTTTTTGGGGTCTCTGTTGGGTTCTGTTGGGTTCTCGTTGGTCATCGTGTTGGAAAAGGGTAAATTGTGGGTTTTGGAGAACATCAGGTAGGTTTAGGGTGTCTTTGGGGTGGATCTATGGTTTTGGGATTTTCTTCCAGTTTTGGGGGTGATGCGGGGGTCTCTGTTGGGTTCTGTTGGGTTCT